>NC_090931.1:1190614280-1190914280 GCF_040938575.1 Ambystoma mexicanum | reverse complement strand
CACACTTGTGGGATCTGAATGACACAAGGCCTAGTAAGATCATTATTTTGACTTCCCTTGTTTCCCCTTCCTTGTCTTTTCATGCCTAGAAACACTTGTGTACAGGCACGTTTTAAATGCCACATCATATCATGTCATAACATCATTATCTAATACTCATAATGCCCAAATGACATATGAAAAAACAAAGAATCTGTCACCCACTCATTATCTGCTCTTAAATTCAGAAGATGATACATACCTGGCAGGTTCAACTCATTCGACTCCACGCCTTGGAGGTGTGGAAGGAAATTAGAAGTTCCCTGGACTAACTTCAGAATACATGGCAAAGTCAAACCCAGGAGGGAAGTAAGGCAGCAAGGTAAGTAGTTTGTAACACCCTCCCTGATTTACCAGTTCCTCAGGGCTACATGCAATGCCCTCTGCTGCTTTGGGTGGTCTGCTGCTTCCTGAATGACATCACAGACATACAGACATGCATCTGGAACAATGATTCATGTTTCGGAGGGCGTCTTGCTTTAGTCTGACCAAATATCCACCGTCTCCATAGCCACCAGGACGATTATTCCTGAACACATCTTACACTTTTTGCAATTACCAGGGGCCCATTTCTCTGTGTAGTGGTAAAATACAATTATTCTACCCGCTATGTTTTAAAACACAACCTTAGCTTTCCATGCATATATATTTATAATTGGGCAAACATAAACCAAACCATTACAGACACATTTTTTGGATTGCCTAAATCTGGTATCTTTCTTTAACTCAGTTCCCATCATTAATAGTTATTCTCTGTGGGTTTGTCATTAAGTTTGGAAGATTACATTTTAACATGCTTCAGCCACTTCTAGAGGTTTTATTAAATCTGCACGGCTCTTCTATCCCTGTGGTCCATATTGGTATCTAAAAGAACTAGTTTCAATCAAGCTTCAAACTCAGTTCCCCGGAGGCATTATTCAATTCGGAGGTGAATTAATGGGGTTCATCTCAGTAAGGAGGGAAGATGATGTGAAATAGAATGCACCTCCTGAACTGGGCTATCTATATTGGTGTAAACCCATATTTGTTCACCATATATGACTGCGTGTTGCCCCCTGTTGGTGTAACCCCATATTTGTTAAAAGCATATGATTGCATGTTGTCCCTGCACTTTATTTACCACAGGACTAGTCCTAATCCATCTGTCCTCAAAACGTTTCCTGAAGGCAACCATTGCACCTGCGCTAGAGCCCAATATGTGTTCACTTTTCTGTAGCTATTCGTTCTACAACCACTACTTACTACTACAGCCAGGTAGTCGAAGTGATAAGTGGTATTGATTGTGTCACTGTTCATACTTACTTGAATTGTATCTTGCTGGTATAGCAAAACAAAGAGTTCGTTTTATTTACAACTGTCAGCTAGCCTAGTCTATTAACAGATGCTAGAATAAATCAAATTGTTGTAGAACCCACTTAAAGCCTTAGAAATTAAAACATCATAAAAAAACAGCAGAACTCCATTTGGATTGTTGTCTGTTATCGGTGCATCTGCCATGAGATCTATGTATAATGAGCACAAAAGTGATGCCATGACAATACTTTTATGGTTTCCGGATTTAATGGGCAAGCAACAAATAATGTGTGCTCCAATCTCAAAACGAATCCGAGCATAGTTATCTGTGGAAAATGTCATAATTTCCCATGGATTCGCATGGAATCTAAAATTCCCCACTATACTGTACGGTTGACACTCAAACACAGTACAGAAGTCAATTAACACAAATAATGTGTTCCTTTTTGCAGAATTATGTATTTTTCTATTTTGTATTAACAACTGAATCAGATCGTACCTTCAGATGGGTTAAGGTACTGTTTGTTCTCTTCCACCCAGCATTCTAATCGATAATACACAAAGTTTCTGTAACGAGGAGCGCCCTTCACAATCTGTTTTAAAACATAAGGACCATTTTGGCTCCCTGCTATTATTTCGTTATACGATCTTGCTTATAGATGGCATTGAAAAGATTAGTGAGAAATCGTACATACATCCAATATTAGCATTTCTGCTGGATATGTATCAATTGTATCAATTTTCTTGAACTCTAGGTGTTTCCTAACTTCCAGACTAGAAAAGACTAGTGTATTCTGAGCATGTCTGGAATGTTGCTTGTGTTTGTTTAGCAACATTCCAGACGGCTCACAGTTGGAGATGTGTGCTTGGGCTCGGTGGCGGCTGCTACAGGATCTTTAATAAATATACTACATATGTTATATGTGGCCCTGTGGCCCTTGGATTTTGTCACTGGCAACGAAGATTCAGACCCTGGATAACCATGCGTGCAGGGAGCTGCGTTTGGAAGTCGCCGTCGGATGGGCTGCCGAGCATCCAGCTGGAGGTTCAGAGTCACTGTGGTCGAGGTTCGGTGAAAGAAGGTCCTCTCTGTCCGCTGGGATTGAACGGATGCACCATACTTCAAGTGTCTGCTGGTTCCCACGGAAGGGTGCTACAATCCGACAGAGAGGGCTAGCACATCTGCCAGGCTGACTGGAGACCGGTGCGGCACAGCGCTAGACTGACAGGTGGACACCAACGCTGCCGGTTCTTCTGGAAGTGTGCATGTTGCAACAGACAAACTGGGAGGCGTGTCCCAACTAGACGTGCAAGTACCAGTCCCCTTTGCAACAGGAAAGACGGGAGGCAGGGTCTGGTTCTAAGCAGCAAGGGAAGAGCTGCCACTGCTACAGCATTATTGAGAGACCACCAATGAGCTTATTCTATTTGGTGCAGCGTCCCAGCAACAGGCACACTGGTTCTGGGAGTGTTGCGTTTCATTTTCCCCTTTTCCTTGGCCATGGTGAAAAGGAAATCAATTAGTACACTTCGTGTACTCTCCCCATTTCCCTTTACCATGCAGCATTCTAGTGCCAGGCCTCCTCTTGCGTTTTTACCATCCCCAGGTGAACCAGCATCCCCTTGGGACCAGTGGGTGGATGCTATTAAGGTATACCTAAGGGCTGCTGGTGAGTCAATATACAGTGACGACGAAAAAGAGGCTGCACTCCTGAACTGCATAGGCACAGAAGGTCTGCAAATCTTCGGGCACCTTCCTGGTGAGGATATTATTGTCCCTTGAGCAGGCGAAGGGGAAAGAGTTGTCAGCACTTACGAGACTGCTTTAAAGAAATTGGAAAGTCGATTCAAGAGGAGAATAAATGTGGTTTTGGAATGGTATCATTTCTTCTCAAGGGCCCAGGGTGTAAGGGAGTCCATCGACTCCTAAGTCACTTCTTTACGGACATTAATGGCAACTTGCAAATTCACTGGGCATCTCAATGAATATTTGAGAGATCAGATAATGATGAAAACAAGCAATCATAAGATCAGGGAGAAACTTTGGATTGAGTGTGATCCCCCATTGGAAAAGGTTGTGGAAATTGCTCGAGCCATAGAAGAATCAAGGACCAGCGTCCAGATTGTCATGGAAAAGAATGCCCAGGGGAATTCTGTCCAGGTTGTACTGTGTCACTATCGCAGAGACGGCACTGACAACAAAAAGCCACTGAGGGGGAATTCTCTTGGGGACAGAGAAGCTTGCAAAAAGTGTGGTTGGTCCAGTCATTCGTCTGGTACAAGAGACTGTCCGGCATTTGCTGTTGAGTGCAGGAGATGCAAATGCAAAGGGAATTATGCCCGAATGTGTAGGGCCATCGTGGATGAGAGGGGTATGCAGGCGCGGGGGGCTGTAAGAATGGTGGAGCCTGAAGGTAGTGTTACGTGTCAGGAAGTTGGCGGATATGAAAAGATCAACCAAGGTGTGATTTTGCATGTGGATAGTGCAGGGAGGAAGGGGCCATGGGAAAGGATGTTCGTGAATGGTCAATGCTTAGAAATATTGGTGGACTCCGAGTCACAATATACAATGATATCTCCTGATCTATATAAGGAAAAGTATGGCAAGGACGTGGGCGATTTGCATCCATCTGACATAAAACCCAGTGCGTATGGTAAAGTACCCATTAAGGTGTTGGGGTACCAGTGGGCTCGGATTGAGTTTAAAGGGCGCTATACGGAAGGGAAACTCTATGTAGCACACAAAGGGGCCATTATGCTAGGGTGGGATGAACAAGCAGCCCTGAACATTCAGATACATCCGGGAAAGGAGGTGCCTGTGTTGAGCATTAAAGACGGTTCAAGTGTGGAGTTGTCAGCTGAGCTTTTACATAATCATTATCCAGAGATTTTTAATGAGGAACTGGGGAAGTTACGAGGATTCACACATCGCATTGTGCTTAAGAGGGAAGCAGTACCGAAGGTACATAAGGTCAGAAATTAGCCTGTTTCAACTAAGTAGGGATTAAAGTGTGAACTGGATAAAATGAAAGCGGAAGATTTTATCAAGGAAATAGAGAGTTTGGAGTGGTTATTTCCTGTGGTGTTGGCGAGAAAACAGGACGGAGGTTTGAGAATGTGTGTTGACCTCAGGGGGCTAAATACCAATATATGGGTGGATCGCCATCCTTTACCAAATATTAATGAATTGTTGTTGACTTTGGGGCAGGCGAGATGTTTTTCAACCTTTGACTTGTCCTCGGCTTATAATCAAATTGATTTGCATGTGGAGTCATGACCTTTGAAGTTGTTTGTAACTCCTTTTTGTGCATTCAGATTCTGCCGTATACCTTTTGGCTTAACGTCAGCTTCTGCCGTCTTCTAAAGACTGATGTAGGAGTTGTTCGAGAGTATGACTGGTGTTAGTTATTTTCAAGATGATATTCTGGTTTGGGGCAAGAGTCGTATGGAACATGATGAGAGAGTTCACAAGTTTTTGAGGGTGTTGCGGGAGAAGGGTCTTACAGTGAAACTGTCAAAATGCTGTGTTGGTGTATCGAGCGTGTCTTATCTAGGTTATACGTTGAGTGCTGAGGGCGTGAGTCCCAAAGCAGAGATAGTTAAGGTTATGAAAGAAGTGCCAGAACCTGCCAACAAGAAGAGGTTGAGATCATTCCTAGGCTTGACGGAATATTACGTAAAGTTTTTTCCCAATTATGCGGAAAAAACTGCATCCATGAGGGGTTTATTGATGAAGAGTATCAGATTGGATTGGTCTGATAAGTGTCAGAAGAAGGTAGAGTTGGTTAAAAAAGATGTGGATCAGGCTCCGTGTCTGCGATCTTTTGACCCTAAGTGCAAGACTGTTCTTACAGTAGATGCCAGTGAGGTGGGTATCGGGGTGGTTTTGGAACAGTGGCATGATGGCGAGTATAGGCCCGTAGCATTTGCTTCTAGGGCATTGCGTGATGCTGAGGGGAGATATTCCGTTATTGAAAGGGAGGCGTTGGGGCATTCACATGGGGCAGTCACATGGGGTTCCCAGAATTTTAGAACATTTTTGTGGGGCATTCCCTATGTAGTCAGGACTGATCATAAGCCACTAGTGCATGTTCTTACCACTTGTGGTACTGCATCAGTGTCCCCTAGGATAATTAGATGGGTGATGTAATTACAGGAATATAATTTTACGGTGGAGTATCTGCCTGGGAAAAATAATTGTGTTGCTGATTGTTTGTCGAGGTTGCCCAGGGCAGTGCCAGGAGATGAGCCAGAGCCAAGCGACATGGTGCAAGTTGAAAGTATACTGCCTGCCATTGACAAGGGGGAGTGGGAGGTGGAAGGTGTAAATGATTTGGAGCTGGGTTGGATTAAGGAAGGTCTTCTCAAAGGTTGGGATGCGGTCATGGGTAGGGAGGAAGGAAGGGGTTACACTCAGATTCTTGAGGTGTTAGCAGAAGGGCCTTGAGAAGTGTATAGAGGTGACAGATTGATACCCCCGGTGAGCATGAGGAACAAGTTGGTTGCGTTGGCACATGAGGGTCACTTGGGAAGGTCACTGACTAAGAAGAGGTTGCATGAAGAGTATTGGTGGCCGGCCATGGATCAAGATGTTGAAGCAGTGGTGAAAGACTGTTGTGTGTGAGTGCTCAGCGACAAGAGCAAGGTTTTATGTCCACAACCGATTTACCCAGTAGACATTCCTATAAAAAGTCTGGTCTAAGTTGGCTTTAGATATCATGGGTCCCATTGATTGCTTGCAGTTGGAGGCCAGATTTCTGCTAGTTTTAGTGGATTATACATCGTGTTGGGTATAGGTGGCTGCTTTTAGCAGGGTGACATCGGAGGATGTTATTGGTTTCCTTAAAATGATTTTTGATAGGGAAGGAGTTCCTGCAAGCATAGTCATGGACAATGATGTCCAGTTTGTATCTAGAGAAATGCAAGAGTTTTTGCAACATTTTAGTATCGAACATCACTGCACTGCACTTTATAACCCTTGCGCGAATGGTTTTGTCGAGAGGGTTAATGGAATAATCAAGGGAGCAATTCAACGTGCGTTGGCTAATGGTTTAGATTGGCAGAGGACTGTGATGGGTTGCATGTCGGCTTACAAAAGGACACCATCTGTAATGACTGGCAGGATGCCCTTTGAGTTGATGAGGTGCAGGAAGGTGGGGTCAAAGTTGAGTACATTGGCATTAGGAGGTGGGGGTCCATGCAACATGGATCTCACAGGAGTGCAGCAGAAGGTGCAGTTGCGACAAGAAAGAGTAAGGAAGAGTCAGAGGTGCAAAGAGGCTCTAGGGGTGGAGGTGGGAGATGTTGTGTGCTTGAAAAACCCTAGGTTTGTACCGAAGGGCAGGAGTGCTTTCATGGCTCCACAGGTAGTGATTAAAAGTGTTAAGCTTAAAGGTATGGTTTTTTGTAGTCCAACTAGTGTTATGGGTCGACTTCTTAATTGTCCTCTTACATTGAGCAACTACAAAATCAAGTTTTGCTTACATATGATTACCATAGGAATTGTCGCAATTCAACGGAGTCAACGGTATAAAAGCCCTAACCCGTTAAACATTGAATCATAAAATAAGAATGACTCACTAATTATTGCGCCAACATTTTCACAGTTGATTTGGTTTTATTATGGAACGAACCAAGTTGGATTAAAGTTGGATCAAACTGAAAAACATTAATATATGCTCCATAATAAAAACCAAATCAACTGTGAAAATTTTGGTGCTATAATTAGGGAGTCATTCTTATTTTGTGATTCAGTGATTAAAAGTGGTTTGGGGTACGTGCAATTTGAGGATGGTTCAAGATGGAGTAATAGGCGAGTTGTTGTGTTAGGAAAAAAAAAGGATGGCGTGTCTGTAGGTGATCAGTCGGATAATGACATGTCCGTAGGTGATCAGTCGGATAATGATTCTGACATTATGGCGTACGATTTTTGTGGTCTCCTGCAGAAGGACCAGGGGCTTGTAGGAAGTTCGAGAGGTACTGTTCGGGAGGATGTTCCTGGAGTGGCGGAAGGTGTGGAAGTTGAGGGGGCTGGCAGGGTTGTGGAGCCTGCCATGGTGGTAGGTGCTGATAGTGAGGTTGATCGTTCATGTGCTTTACTAGGAGGTGCAAGCCCCCGGTTAAGTTGAGTGATTACGTGAGGTAGTTGGTGTGTAGATCATTTTTGTGCCTCAAATTTTCAAATACATATCTGTTTCAAATGCATATCTGTTTTTATGATTGTTTCCATATATTTAAAGTATAGTATGTTATGCTTTGTTGCTATGTTGTAATTCTGTGTTCCATTGTCCCTTTTGTTAAGGAGGGGAGATGTGTCATAGTCTGAGCGTGTCTGAAATGTTGCTTGTGTTTGTAGAGCAACATTACAGACAGCTCACAGTTGGAGATTTGTGCTTGGGCTCGGCGGCGGCTGCTGCAGGGTCTTTAATAAATATACTACTTACATTACATGGGGCCCTTTAATTTTGTCAACTAGGTCATCAGGGGTGTCTAAAGGCTTGCTAATTTTAAACCTAAAGAAGAGTGATCTGTTAACTGGCACTAATATGAGAAAGAGAAATGTGAAATAATTTTATTATCAGGGGTTAGGCTAGATACTTGTTGTTAGATTATATGGTGCATAGGCTGAAATTCCATAGAATGCTTCCTGAACTTTATCTTGGCTTGTTTTTACTACATGTGTTTACCACTGCTTGCCACATCTTTTCCTTGGATTTGTTCTTTCTTCTCCCCTACAGGACGTTTATAGTTTTCCTGTATCTACATTTTCTTTATCGTCCAATGAATCTTTTGCAAATCTGCACCTTTTAACTGCCAGGAACCATGTTTCCTATTGTCGTCTCTGATAGATGTACACATGTGTGTCATAGCTTTGCCATTGGTCTACATGTCGCTTACATATTCATTAGGCCCATCCCTAATTCAACTTCCTTGAAAAAAGGATATGATGATATATGGATGGACTATCCTTTAGATATCAGAAATGTCCCAAGTGTTTCCCAAGCAATTATTAGATATTGCTACGTCTCAATGCACACTAGATTGCAATTCCAGATCATCTTGTTGCACAGGCATTCTAATCTTTAGAGTCATATGCTGATGGTTACTCACTGGGTGGGGTGCAACTGAGAAATTACAGATTCATTTCCACACCCTCAGGTCAACTAGACTTTGGTCCATATGGATCTTTCTGACTTGTAAAACAAAAGTTGATTTAGCTGTGATGACACAAGTAAGGCATCCTTTGCACAAATGAAGGCTGCCACTAGAAAATATGGAGGTCAATTTCAATGGATTAGTATATTTTGTTTGTGGGAATGTTGCCACTAGAAGTGGAATCACCTACCAATAGCTTATTCTTCAAACAACCCTCCCTTAAAGTTGTGTGCTCAAACTGTGTGTTAAAATCCTTGACAGCTATTTTCACACTGCTTGTCTTGCAATTCAGTGAAGTACAATGTTGATGTGATCTTCTCTTTTGTGAAGGTACTAGATACCAAAGTTATAGAAACATTATATAACAATCATGATTTGCCATTTAGATAGCAATGCTATTGAAATAAATAAATAAATATAACAGGGGGATAGAATATTTGCCTCCATCTGAGGTTTTTATGCTTGTTTGTCTCTATTCTGTGCTTTGTCTTTTTCCGATATCTCTGAGGTCTTCGGGTGTGTGGCGATCAGAAATATTGAAATAAATAAATACTCAGAACATTTCTATATACAATTGTCTAATTTGTCAACCTCACAAGGATGAAAAGCTGAGTTGGCCTTGCTGAGGAAAATTACTGGCAGTTTTAAAAATAACTGAGAGCTTTCCCAGCATTACAATTTACAGAGCTTGTTTATCATCTGATGATGGATTCTTTATGGGACCATGTGTGCCACCCCCCTCTTCATGGGATCTGAACTTTGACATGAGGGGTTGTAAAGACCGGAGGGGGTGTCTGTATTCTGCTCTCTATATGGTAGAGCAGAGGCACAGAGGACCCCAGCCAAGATTCTCCATTATTGGTACATGGTCGAGCAATCAAGGCCTAGCTTCTCAGGAGGTGATGCAGGCTGGTTCTTAAGTACAGTGTAGTCCCCAAGTCCGCACAAAGGAATGTCCACACACTGCATTAGTTAAAACACAGTCTTCATAAAATTAATATTCAAGGTTATGTACACTATCACAATAACTCACTTTGTGCTCAGAAAATCCACAATGGCAAATATATACAGTTCTAAAGTGATACCACAATTATTATCAGATCTCATTAAAGTGCATCAACTATACTCTGGTCAAATGTCACACAGATCAATGAATAAAAGTAACCAACAAAAGATATAGGAGGAAAGCAGTTGGTTAGAACAATGGGCCGAATTTTGACCCCTACCAACTAGGCACAATTCTGTGTGGAAATCCCCCCACCTGGGCAACCTGTAAATTAAGGGTATATCACAAGCCCAGTCCATATATTGTTCTATAAATCTTATTTCCTTCTATAAGGTTTCTACCCCCCCCCCAATGTATCTGGTAGAGTAGAGTGCCTCAATGAGGCGTCAATGGATTCTTCTTGAGTGACTCCCTTTAAAGCAGGAGCCACGGATCGTCAAGAGGCGTTGAAGAAGGTGAACTTGGCATCAACAGCATCAGTGAAAAATGTTATGGTGCCGAGACCACGGCGTCCGTCCAGGCGGTGCTCGTCAGCGACATCCTGCCAGGATGAGGTGTGCAGGGCACCTCAGTGTTTGATAGTTCAGGACCGCAAAGAGTGTCTGAAGAACTGTGGCCCGAAAAGGGTGTCGATTCGTCAAAGTCTTTGTGGTCTTCAGGTGGCAGGAAACCCAACGGCGGATGCTCCTCGGCACGTGGAAGTCCTGGCCTTCTCTGGCGGGATAAGGCGGGCGTCGGTGCCCACGAGCATGTCCGTGAATCAAAAGTCTTAGGCAAAGGAGCGTGCGGCTCCGTTTGTTGGTGGCACAGCGTCAAGCTGTCCCCTCTTCTGGGCAACACGCTTCGACGGGCCTCCAGCGGTTACAGCGATACTCAGAACCCTGGTCTACAACAATGGACTTTCACAGTGTTGATGTCCGGGTGCTTTACTTTGTTCTCCTTGGCGGTCCCCATCTCCGGTCGGCAGCCTTTGGAGGGTCAGACTTCCAGGGAGCTTCGGCGAAGGTTGGTGGTGCTCGATGGTCCCTGGGAGCATGGGAGGAGGGGGCCTAACCAGGTCCTCTCTCGGATCAGTCCTTGATGAGCTTGACAGCTTTCGGATCGGGTCGAACCAAATGCAGCAGCAGTTCTTCTTCTTCCAGCTGGGCATCAAAGATAAGCAGTTCTCGTTACTCTTCAAGTGTCAACTCAGCTTCTGAACACATTCCAGTGGTGGGAAGACCCCAGATATACTATTCTGTCTCTCATTCACACTGCTGGGTCACACTCAGAAGCCAATCATACAGAAGGGCATTCATGCAGTCAGTCAGCCAATCAGGCATACAATGCATTCAGGCCATACTCCTCCCTCTCAGACACTCACAACAAGGAATGTGTATTCAAACAAGTACCCAGTCATTCAACACTACACATTGCATTCATACCAGTTTCGGGCAGGGCTGTCTCACCCATTGTGTCAAACGTCAGAAACCAGACATCCACAACAAGAAGTGCATATTGGTCACACACTCTATTCACCCAGGTCCCACCCACATGGTGTACCCACACCATACAGTCACTGGGAAGGCTCCAGCCAGTCTGGCCTGGACTTCACAACAACACCATATATGGAACTTCCACCCAACAGCCAGTCAGGGGGAAGATACAGAGTCAGGGCTTCCCAGGACTTTGGGAAAACCAGGTAACAGGCAATAGAAAGCAAGAGGCCAGAGGGGCCATCTTGTTTCCTATCAGGAATTAACTGATTCCAATGGCAGGGTCTGGGTATCCCAAAATGGAGGATACTCAGAGCACCTGTCAAATTCAGCATGGAGCTACCATCATCCCATACCCTACTCTGTGGGGGACACACAGGGACCCAAAAACATACACTAGGGGCACAGGGTTGCATCCCCACCCATGGGTGCCATAAGGGTAAACCCATGGGTCTGTACACCAAATCAAAAACAGGAAGAGCTGCGCTGCCAGGAGTCCCACATGGACTCCTGAGCAGAAAACAATACAGAACACAAATGCTAAAGGACTACAGGACAAGGACAGGGAGGCCCTGTCCCTCCAATGCATTTCCAACATCACTGGGGTGATAAATGTCAGTCAGTGTCATTCGTCACAAAAGATGCATGCCTTTGATAAAATGTTCATGGATTACAGCCGATAAACCCTACTACTCTTATTTGAATCATTGAGTTATTTGCTGGCAGGAATTCTAAATTCAGTTTAGCTCATCACAACAGCACCAGAGACACTTATCCATCTGTCTGAGTTTGGCTGCAGAGGCAGCCTAGATCCCCCACTGTTGCCTGCTGCTAGTCTGAGCATGGCATCCTCCATCTATCCTGCTCCCTTCAGCCACCTACACCATCCTCCAGCAACCAAGAGAGTAGCTGGGCCAGGACTCTATCTCCCAGACAGGTATGTAGCTGCAGGCTGGTGGTCCCAACTCCCCTTCCTGCCATTAGATGCTCCTAACCTCTTCAAGTACTGGACTCCTTGATTTGGGGTGACTCATCCCTGGGCACCCCAGCCAAGGGCAAACAGCTATGGGCCAACTGCAAGCCTTTCCTCCAGCCACTTTGCCTCTTTGCCTTTGGGCTATTGCTTTGCTGTTCCCTACTACTTGCTTGTGAGTACCAATTACAACTTTTCTGAGCCCCACACTCACCATGCACTGCTCTTACTATTTCTTCCTTTTTATTCTACTTCTTTCTTCCTTTTCCTCAAATCTATTTCAACTTTCTTCCTATCCTTATCATCTCATTCCCTCAATGCCACCCCTCTTCTTGCTCACTTACTCACTATATTCACACACCTCCAACACTAAATTTCATCACATTTCCACTTCTCGCATCTACCCCCCCCCCCGGTGCCTCTCGAATTCACAGACTCAACATCAGTATGCTTCTACATCTCACTCTCTTATTGCTCTTGGGAATGCTCTGCAGATGCAGAATCTGTTTGTAACAAGACTTCATTTACCTTCCAACTTCCTGCTTTCCTTGTTTCCCTCTCCTGACCACATAACCCTTACACAAGCCTGGATTTATGCCTCGGAATCTACAACCTTTGCTTCCCTTCATGGCACTGCCTGCACCTTCACCTTCCCACACCGCCCAACTAGTAGGGTTGTTGGTGTAGGACTGTTTGCATCTTCCAAACTTCCTATCTCTCCTGCTCCCCTAGCTCCCTCTATTTCTCCCTCTTTTGAATACACTATCTGCACAATAACTTCTCCCTATGGAATTCCTGTTATATCTCCATATCGGCCACCTAGTCCCATCTGGTCAATTTATTGATCACTTCTCCCAATGAATAGACTCCCTCCTTCCCTATCCTCCCCCCATTGTCACGGGTGACTTTAACCACCTCTTTCTGTTCACTCTTCTATCCACTGACTTTAGCTCTCCTCTCCTTAACTACTCGGTATCTTCTGTCCAATCTCTGCACACCCATTCAAATAGTAACTCCCTTGACCTTATTCTTATCTCTTCACCACTAATATCTCCACTGCGCCTTCTCCCTCTGATCATTCCATCGGATTTGCCTCAATCTCCACTCAAACTTCCATTCCACTCTCTGCATCTGCTACTTCCATCACCAAGCTCAAGTTTCCCTCTGCCAAATTCCATATCTATCTCTCTGACCTAAACACTCTCTCCTCCAGTGCAGACTTCACTGTTCTATCCAGTGGTAAACCCTTCACCAACTTTAATGCTGCTCTTAATGCTCCCTTCACCTCTCACTTCCCTCTTACTACATTAACTCCCAAACCCTACACTCCCTGGCCTTGGATTACACCCACCATCCACAAACCTTAGAACAACAATGAGGAGAAACCTTCTCACTTGGCAATGATCTAGACACTCCTTGGATCTCCAACTTTACCTGACTGCTCTTCAAAACTGCAACTCTGCTCTCGACTCTGCCAAACGTCTCATTTCATCTCAATCCTCTCAATAAAGGTGCCTCCAAAAATGTCTCAACTCAATTCTGTCACCTGCTTAACCCTCCTCGATCTCCTCTAATATTTATGCTAATGATCTAGCTCTCTACCTTGTTTTAAGCATTTTCAACATTCAAAATGTCTTTGCAAATGACCTTCTGCCCACCACCTGCTCACCTTTCTTCACCACCTCTACCCACCCATCCTGCAGCAATTTCTTCTTTTGCACCCATTAATCATGAGATTATTGACCTTCTATTTCATGTTAACTCTTCATGTACCCCCATCAAACCCCTGTCCCCACACATAGTGAAACTCACAGCTCCCAGTGTTGCTCCAGATCTTACTTGCCTCTTCAACGCCTCTTTTGACATTGCCACTTTTCCATCATCCTACAACTCAGCCACTGTCATCCCTATCCTTACGATTCCTGGCCTAGATCCTTCATCCTGTCTCTCTTTTACCTCACTATTCCAAAATCCTAAAGCACATATATTTCAACTCTTCACTGAGTTCCTAAACACACACAACCTCTGGGATCCTCATCAATCTGGCTTCTAATCTCTGAACTCCACTGAATCAGCTTTCCTCAATACCAGCAACTGTATATCTTCTGCTCATCATGCTAAGTGTTAATCTATTCTTATTCTTATCTACCTCTCTGCTAACTTTGATATCATCAACCATTCTGACCTTTCTTGCAACACTATCTCTCCTGGCATCGGGGACAAGGCCTTTGCTTGATTTGCTTCATATCTCACTCCCAAACGCTTCCAGGTGTCCTAGAACAGCCATTCTTCCCCTCCCACCCCCATTACTGTTGGTGTTCCTCAATGTTCTGTCCTGGGTCCACTTCACTTCACTCTCTAAACCAGTGCTCTGGGCACCTTGATCTCCTCCTGTGGCTTTTCCTATCAAATATTTGCTGATAACACTCAAATCTTCTTCTTCTTTCCTTTCTTCCTTATCAGATGAGGTATGGAAAAAAATTACTAACTGTCTCTCCACCTCAAATACTGGATTGTATCTCACTTGCTCATGCTCAACTCCATTAAAACTGAAGTTCTCTACTTCCCATCTAAACAGGTTATCTCCTTGTTTCCCTGTTTTCTATCCTTCTCACTTGACTACCGTCAATACTCTGCTTCTGTTCACAACCCCAGTGGCATCTTCGACCCATCTAACAACTTCTCACTCTTCATTTCCACATCTGCTAATTTATCCAGACTTCATCTCCTCAACATCAAAACAATAATACTTCTTCTTACCTTCAACAATGCTAAGTACCTAATTTCCTCTTGAGTAGTCTCTCGATATGACTACTGTGTCAATCTACTCTATGGCCTTCCCAACTATGCTTTTTCACTTCTTGACAAAGTCCTCAACTTTTCTGTGCACACAGTCTCCAACCTTTGCCACTTCACCTGCACCTCCCCAGCCCGTTGTGGGACAGAGGACAAAGTATAAACTAATTCTTGCCATTTTCAAAACTATACACAAACTTGCCCCAAACTACCTATCAGCACATCTCACTCCCTACTCTCTGCCTTGCTCCCTACGGTCGTCCACAAATCACCTCCTTGCCAACTATCATGCCCCTTGCACTCTTTGTTTTTCTGCTCTCTTTCTCTCCCTGCTCCCTTATTCCCTAGTGCTCTTACTCTCCATTTTCACACTCCTCCCTCTCTATTGCTATTTAAACCCAACTTCCTGGCTCTCCTTCTTTTTGAACAAACACTTTCATAGCATTCTATGCCAGCACATCTCCCTGTTCTCCTCACCCCCTACCTCTTAATGAGAACCCCACAGCACTTATCACTCACATTTTCATCCTAAAACTTAGCACTTCCTCCACTGTCCTGTTTCTATATCATGCTCTACTGTTCTTGTCCGTGGTTCATGTGTCTACCTCCCCTGCATCATCTGGTCTTATATCTACATACTCTCACCCATTGTTAGGGACACTGGTCCTCCATGCTGTAAATCAATGTTGAAACAATTTGAAACCATTGTAATGCCACAAATGCATTGTATTCACTGTAAGGTTTGTTAATTTTCATTTTAATGTTCATAGTTAATTTTAATGTTTCTACTTCTTAAGCTTTTATATATAACTTTTAACTCATTGTACTGCAGAATTGTTTAATTTATTTTTAGTGCAGAATCCGGGCTAAACAACATTAGCAAAGCTGTTTAACAACATTTGCATAGCTTGTTTTGAACTAGTGGTGTGAGTAAGCCGAAGCAAGTGCTTCGACCGCCTAAGAGGGTTTTGATAAGGAACTACAAATCCCAGAATTTTTGTGGTTCTTTGGGCTTTTTAAGACGACGGCAGGCGCGTCAGTGCCGGCGCGTCGAAGCAGGTTTTCTCCGGTTCGCTACGGGAGTAGGGTGAAAGGCCACCCTCTTTCAGGAATCTGTGAGTATCCAATATGAGGATTAAAGAAGCATTGGAAGCCATCAGGGTTGCAAGAGAAAAGATTGACTCTCGGGGATATCTTAATAGACGATCACAACATATCACACAAGCCACTCAAACAGAGGTGCTCAGCACCGCCCCTTCAGAGCAATTGTTCTCAGAGAAACCTTCTAGTGAATATATTGGGGCATCAGATAACCTTATTCAATTTAAGACACCACAAGGCTATCATGAGAGTACTACATCCATGCCTGTCTCTGACTCCTGTAAGCCTCAGGCCATAGCAATGCTACAGGCTGAGGTTGTTAAGACACCACTAATGCTATCCACTATTCTGCCAGGTGCCTTGTCGGACGTACCTAACACAGAATTCAAAGAGGATTTAGTACGAATTACGCAAGGGATCTCCCATATGAGTAATGAGACACATAATGTCCCATTGGCTGTGTGTCGGATGCCCATTTCCACCAAAGTTGACCAAATTAATATAAACTCTACAAAAACTACAGATAACCGTGTGACTAGTTCTAACCCTAGTACCATGCTATGCTCTCTCAAATATATGTTACTTAATACTAGGTCACTCCTCAAACATGCTATAGAGGTAGCTTCGATCATAGAAGAATATAATCTTGATATTTGTGCCCTGACGGAAACTTCGAGTCATTAAGCTGCTGATCCCACTTTGTCACTTGCCATTCCGGAAGGTTATTACATGATCAGACAAGATAGAACCCAGAATGGGGGGGGGTAGCGTTTATTATTAAAGGCTCTCTGAAAACGTGGGAAACTAAGATTGATTGTATCCCAGGTTCAGAAATTTTATTTATTAAAATTGCTATTAGCGCAGAAACCACTCTGAATGTTCTTTTACTTTATATAGCCCCTTGAACAGACCCCTCATTCCCCACTGCTTTAAATAGTTTACTACTCTCCTTTTTGAAGCCCAATACCAAACTGATTCTGCTAGGAGATTTCAACCTTTGGCTGGGTAGCGACGTGGACAAATCAGCAAAGACAATGGAGAATACCCTTGATGCTTTAGGTTTTGTCCATCATGTCAGAACTGCCACACACATGAAGGGTCACACACTGGATTGGTTATCCACCCTTAATGTTTCCATAACTAATATAGATGTACAACCCTGTCCGTGGTCAGACCACTTAAGTATTAGTTTCCAATCCAAAGTGGAATCCTTTAGGACCAAATCTTCACCCCCCAAATCATTCTTTACCAGCAGAAATCGAAATAAATTGAATAAAGAGGCGTTACTTCCCTGGGCTCAATCCTTGAATACCAATATAGGTAAACTAGGGGATTCAGATGCTATGTCAGACATGCTTACAAATTCACTGAAAACAGCGAACGATAAGCTTGCCCCCGTTAAAAATAAAATGAAGTGTTCATACTAATAACTGGTTCTCTAAGGAGTTATCAGAATTAAAATCCAAGAAATACAAACTCTATCATGCGTGGAGAAATGATAAATCCTCCAGTAATTTAAAATTACATAAAAATAGTGCTATAAACTTTAAAAAAGAGGTTATAACAGCCAATAAGGAGGCACTAAATGAGAGGATCACTAATGCCAGATCAGACTGCAAGGAGCTGTTCAAAATATTAAAAGAACAAACACACACGTCAGGACCCACTCCAGCCCCGATTATTAAAAATAAGGATTGGTGTACAGAAATTCAATCAGCTATGTCTAACAAATTAGACAAGATCAAAGAAACTATCGAGACTAAAAAATTTTCCCTGAATATATCAGAGCAGCAAGAGAAGATCATACACTGCACAGCTAAAGATAAAAATCAACCTATATTTAGTTGTGTGCCCATATCGGAAGAGGAATTAGCAAAAACTATTAGTGAACTTAAGAGCACAAGCTGCAAAGGCGATCCCTGTTCGGCCATCATAATTAAGGAATGCCTACCTACCTTAATATGAGCTCTTACTAAATTTGTTAATGCCTCATTTGAGTCAATGGTAGTGCCTGCGTACAATCAGATCTCATTATTTCTGGAACAGAACCAAATTCTACATAACTATCAATCAGGGTTCTGTGCCAATCATGGCACGGAAACAGCGCGTCTCGCCCTTAAATCCCATCTTATTCAGGGTATGGAAAAAGGCCAGATTGCCTTGTTGATGATTTTGGATCTTTCTGCAGCATTTCACCTGGTGGACCATTCGATTCTGTCCACCAGGTTAAGAGAGAATGCGTCTTTTTTTCTGAAGAGGCCATTCAATGGATATCTTCCTTCCTAAAGGATAGGCAAATCAGAGTTGCCAGTGAATTAGCAGAAGCTGATCCTATGCTCTTATTATATGGAGTCCCCCAGGGAGCATGCGTGTCTCCTCGTTTTTCTAACATCTTCATGATCCCCTTCTTCCAGATGCTGAAAGAGGAAGGGATTGTGTTTGCCAATTACGCGGATGACACGCAATGCATCCTACCTATCTCAGGAATATGTCAAAAAGATGAAGGTTTCATTAATGCAATCTATTCGAAGATTCAAAATTGGATGGTGTCCAATGGTTTGGCCCTGAACAGTGCCAAAACTGAGCTCCTCCTTGTAGGTTCTCCAAGCAAATTGGATACATTAGGAGCAGAATATAAGAATATTAACCTGGACAATTGTGTTATTAAAACTCTGTCCAAGGTTAAGACTTTGGGCGTATGTCAGGACAGACATCTAAACATGAAGGTGCAGGTGAATAGCCTCGTCTCGTCAGCCTCCTACTTTCTTAAACTTTTTCGCCATCTTCGCCCGTTCATCTCTGAAAAAAATTCAGAAACACTGGCGAGAGCCATCATTGGCTCAAAATTTGATTATGGCTGCAGTCTCTTGGTGGGTATCCCCCAGACGGAGATCCATCGTCTCCAGGTAATCCAAAATGGGGCAGTAAGAGTAGTGAAGGGCCTGAAAAAAAGAGACCATGTCTCTGAGGCCAGAAGGAGCCTTCACTGGTTACCGGTTGGAGAGAGAATTCGGTTCAGGCTCCTTCTGATCACCCACAAATGTTTTGTTGGTCCAATGCCATCATATCTGAAGGAAGCCATAATCGTGAAAGACAAGGGAAGGTCACTGAGATCTGACAACTCAAATATACTCATTGTTCCCCGGCACAAGACCAGCAAGACAAGGCAAGGGTCTTTTGAAGTAGCGGTCCCCTCTGCCTGGAATGCCCTTCCAACTTCAATAAGAACGTTGGTCTCAACAGAACTTTTTTTTTAAAAAGTTGAAAACATTGCTCTTTGCTTAGAGCCGTGCTAGTAGTAACAACGGACAGCTCTTAGTTCTGCTGTATATTTAGTTTTGCTCTGTGTTTGTTAGTCTGCGCCCATCAGCCTTCGGGTACCAGGTGCGCATTACCAATTTCATAACATAACATAACATAACATTAAATTATAAAATAACAACAAAGGTTCATAAAAGGGCATGACAGCATCAGTGTTAACATTTGGGATCTACTTGTAGCTAGATTATGCTCTATAACTTTTTCTTGTCCTTGTTCAGGGTCTTAACTAATTGGGGAGGGTTAATTGTATGGTCTATGAATTACATGAGAAGAATAGGGTAGATCACACAGGGTTAGTTTCTCAGACTCTCATTGGAATAATTGTGCAATCTTAGATTCAATATGCACAATCTGACATTTTAATGTCTAACACTAATCTACAAGGTCCTGACATTTAAGTTAGTTTCTCCTTCAACAAGTATTTGCTTTATACTGTTTATCAGTTGTTTCTTGTAAACAAGGTATGGCATTTCCATTGGAGCCCTTGGTGGGACTGGGTATACCACCTTTTTGCAAACCGCATCATCATGATCAACTAGCAGATCTGGGTTTGTAGGGATGAAAATTCTCAGAATGTCCCAGTTTTTTAAGACGGCTCTTCTGAGTCCATTGCTGATGGGGATTATGAGGTAGCACATGTGATTTTGTCAGTTTCAACAGATTTGTGTTGTTTCTTGAGGTAGGTGTCTCTAGACCGATTCTTGGCTGTTTTTCTGGCTTCTTTAAGTATATATTTGGGATACACTCTTGTGGTTAATCCATCAGTAAGATCAGTGCTATGGTTGTCAAATTCTTCCTTGGTGGAGCAATTCCATTTGACTCTTAAAAATTGCCCAAAGGGAAGACTGTCTTTTAGGGCCAGCAGATGGAAACTGTTGTATTGCAGTCACATATCCTTGTCAAAAGGCTTTCGATACAGTGTGGTGTCGATTGTGCCATGGTCATTCATAACAAGTGTTATGCCAAGAAAAGCAATAGACTTTTCATTGTAAGTCATAGTGACCTTTAAGTACTGGTTACAAGCGTCTCTGAACCTCATCAAGTGTTCTGTAGTTCCTCACCAGACCATCAATATATATGTATATGTGCCAGCACACCATCTGTTCAATGTACAGATTGTTTTCAGGAAAAAATAATTGTGTTTCAAATAGGGCAATGTATACATTTGCTATGTCGGGTGCAAATGTTGCTCCCATGTTTGTACCATGAGTTTGCTGATAAAAATCCCTTTCACAGAGGAAACATGTCTAGGTAAGAGCTATCCTTATTGCTGTATAGTTCTTGGGATGGATGTAGAGCCTGTTGATGCAAGAGAGCATGTCGGGTCTGACTGAGAGAATGTTAGTGTGTGACTGAGAGAATGTGTGCAGCTAATGTTCTAGTGACAGGCAGTTGGAGAGCCTCTGTGTGGGTAATGGGTGCCAGTGGTTATCTCTGTCACATCTTAATGTAACTGACTGAAGCTGTAATAAAGGAACTGTGTTGGAATCTACTAGTGTGACTGAGGATCCTACTTTACTTCACTTATGCATTAGAGTATGAATGAGGTGGGTACTTTCTCTAGTGTGGATGTACAATTGTCCAAGTATGTTTTGAGTACTCCAATGCTGGCTGCCTGAGGAAGGATCATGTTGAATGCTTCTACATCAAATGTAATAAATATATTGGCCCTCATTACAACTCTGGCAGTAGCCATGCCGTTAAAAACGGCGCAGCTGTGGCCGGAGTTGCATTTTTTCCAGCACCCATGAATGGGCAAGAACCGGGTCATGCCGAGTTCGGCGGATCCGGTAATTGCCAATTTTCGGGTGTCGGAATCAAGGGCCTCCCTTGCGAGGGTTGAATGGGGATGGGGACGTCGGATGCACTGCAACCATTCAGAATGGTGCTGGTGCATCCGACGTGCTCTGCTTGCGGGTGCCGTTACACCCTCCAGGAAAAACCTGGTGGGTGAAACGGTTCCCGCAAGCAGAGCCTGTAGTATGGTCGTCTGGGAAGTACGGTACCGGCATGCTTACTGGTACCATACTTCCCAGACCGCCATGCTCGTGATGAGGGCCATTGTCCCTCTGTAGTGCTATGTTGTTTAAATTGTAGAGAATGGAGGTAGTGTCTAGTTCACTGGAAACTAGTTGGTCTTCTTGGAAGACTGGAAACAACCTGTGTGGCATAAGAGAGAAGTTTAAGGTGACCACTCTACTGCGGGGGTACAAAAAAGAAGACAGAGGAACCACTGCCCCCACAAGTAAGTCCCATCACCCAAGGAAAGAGGGGGAGATGCAAGAAGTCCCAAGGGTAAAAGCAGAAGACCCTGGGCAACGTAAAAGGGGTGCTCCCGCACTGAGCAAAGAAAGTGGGGAGCTGCATGAGGCCCCAAGGGGTAAAAGCAGAAGACCCTGGACAAATAACAAGGGGAGTTGTAGCCCCAAGCAAAGAAAGAGTCGGAACTACAGGTGGCCCCAAGTCTGAAAGCACAAGTGCCCAAAGACCCCAGCGCAATAAGAGGATGTAATATCCTGGATATATAAG
Organism: Ambystoma mexicanum; assembly: GCF_040938575.1. Classification (NCBI taxonomy): domain Eukaryota; kingdom Metazoa; phylum Chordata; class Amphibia; order Caudata; family Ambystomatidae; genus Ambystoma; species Ambystoma mexicanum. Next base: position 1,190,892,592 of record NC_090931.1, on the reverse strand, counting down.
AAATCCAGGGCCCCAAAGATAAAGAAGCACAAGTCCAGTGCCCACAGGGCAAGAAGAGGCTGTCAGAACTGGAATTTGCAGAAGGAAATGGGAGTGTGAGCAGGGTCAAGGCGAGTGAAACGCCCTAGGCATAGTGGGGCTGTAGAGAAAATAACCATGGAGCATGTCACAGTGGATTCACCCTTGCGGTATTATAGATAAGTGCCTCTTGAGATAATTAAAGAGGGTTGGCAGACCGTGTGTGGATGCATGTCAGCAGGAGGGGTTGAGGATGAGTGCCGATGATTTTAAGAATATGTATTTACCCAGTACTCCCTACCAAGCACTGCCATTGTCGGTTGAGTACATCAGCTCTGATTCGCCCGATGGTAGTGGCAGAAATGGTGATGTCAGGCTAGTGGCTGTCAGGATGGCGATCATCTGGAATGCCATGGTCAATGGCATGCATGCCCTTTTGGCGAGCGTTGGACTGGTACTGTATTCCGTGTATGAGGAAAGAACCTCACTGCGTCAAGTACATGTGAGAAAGTCACGTTGTATAGACCGAGTTGTGTCCGATTTGGAAAAGCTGGAATGAGTTATTTCCATGGAGCAGCTTATCCTAGGGACAGCGTCACAGCGGACATGTTCCAAGTGGAAAATGGGGATGTGAAGAGGAGTCACTAATGATGTTCTGGATGGCAGTAATGTAACATGCATACAAAGTACTGTGACTTTGGGCCAACAGCGGCGCAGAATCAATTGTGCTGTTACGGTACTGTGAGCTGTAAACTCAGTAAAGCCCCAAGAGTGATGTTTCAATTCTTCAGGATACAATATCGTCAAAGTGATTATAATGACTCATGACATGCATATTTAGCATTTTGCAATTAGCAGTGATTTGACAAGGTTACTGTTAAAGGAGATGTGTGTGACTGAGTGTTCAATGCTGAGATCCTTAGGAGAAGTGGGTGAAGATGCATAAATAGTACCATTGTGACATGCTATGGTTATAGTGCATGGTAGGAAATCAATGCTCACCTTTCATTGTTTTCTGCTATCCAAAATGAAATTAGGTGTGTGCTCATCCAGCATTTTCTTGTACTGTGTTGACTGGTTACACGCTTTCCTCGCCATTCTGGTCTCTTTTCTCCCCCCCCCCTCTTCAGTACCCACCGTTTATGTCCAGTCCTGTTTTGTCTCTGTGTGTACCTGCTCCCTCCTTGACTGCTTCCTCCCATGCACCTCACCATCTATGCTTGAGCTTAGTGTATCACACTCTGTGCCTAACACTATGGCGCTTTCTAATGCTCCTATCTTCTCTAACTGCTTCTCTATTTCCTATCCTTCTCCTCTCACTAAATATGGCATGAAGAAACTTAAGAAGGAGGACATACTGGGCTCCAACCCAGGCCTGCCTATCACTGACACCTACGTCAGTGCTTCTGCCAGAGAGACCCTCACCAACATCATCTTTGTCGTTCCTTCTCCCGACCTATGGACTCTTCATAGGGTCGCTCTGCTCTCTCCTTAGTCTTCCCCTCACATTAATGGTGGTACCCGCTGTGAGGGTCTTCTTGCCTCTTTCTCCACCACCAGGATCATCATAAATATCTATTAAAATTTTAAAATTCTACCATTATGGTACAAGGGTCTTAACCCAACTTGTTACTTTTTTTATAGGCTTCTTCCTCGCCTTATCAACTTTCGACTTTCCTCCTCACGGGCTCCCTTGCCACCTGTTTCTATGCCCACCTTGGCTACTTGGCCTCCCACTAACCTCACTGCCTCTCTCACTACTGCCCCCTTTCAACTTGACAGGTTCTCTTGCCTACAAGCACTGCTCTGACAACCTTGTCAACCACCACCACTCTGGTGCCCTTGCCATCCACTGCCGCTGCTTCTGGGGCCCCCTTGTCCTCTGTGGCCTCTCCTACACCAGCTCCCTTGCCATCTACTAGTGTCCAGGCTTCCTTTCCTATTCTCCCTGAACCAGAAACCTTGTCTGCCTTGGCTCCTCTGCCCCTTCCTACCTCTATCCCTCTGGCACTCTCACTGCTTACTGGGAGGACTACTATCCCCTGTACACCCCCTCGTAAGTCTTTCAAAAACAGCAGTCTGCTTCACATTGCCATACTTTACACTCACTCTGCTGTCAAGCACTCCTCTGATATCTGCCACCTCCTTGAACACTTGGATCTCGATATCCTAGCCCTCACTGAGACATTGTTGAAGGACAGCTCTGTCACAGGTTTTGACACACTTCTCCCTAAAGGCTACAAGATCCTCCCTATACCCAGGCCTAACAGACATGGAGGAGGGGTAGCCCTGATCTTTCCCAATTGGATCCCTGCCTCCATCATTCCCACTCAGGTCTACTCTTCCTGTGAATGTCTGATCTGCAGGCTCTCTCTCCTGTCTCCTGTCTCCTCTCTTACTCTGACTACCTTCTATCGGCCGCCAGGCCAGTCCACCGTCTTTCTTGAATGGGCTAATCTGGCCTCCTCTCTCCTTTCCTCCTCCTCCCACCTCTTCCTGCTGGGGGATCTTAACATCCACTTTGATTCTCCAGACTATTCAGGTCCTTTGTGCAACCTTTGTGACTCTCTTTCCCTCTCCATTCTTCCTACTGGCCCGACACATACCATTGGCCATACCTTAGATGCTCTTATCTCCACAGACATACATCTCTCTATCCCCCTTACTACCTTAAACTCCTGGACTGACCATTCTCTTCTCTCTTTCCAGATGAAGCTCTCTTCTCTTCTAGCAGTGGCACACCCTTCACTGCCTCCTGCCTTCAAGGTCATCGACCCATGAAAAGAGTGACAGTGGCTGCCTTTACCTACTCTCCTGCTTCTACTCCTGCGGCTGACTTCCACCCTGACACAGCCCTCTCTAACTTTCACTACTCCATTATCACCATGCTTGACATTCTCGCCCCTGTCATGAAGGCCCGGCTGAAGACATACAAAAAGTGCAACTCTTGGTAGGACTCTGATTTGCCAGCCCTTAAACAAAAGTGCAGAGCAGAGGAATATAAATGGGTATTTTCAGGTGCACCATTTGACAAACTGGCCTGCCTTCCTCTTCAAAGGCAATATAGACTCTGCATTTGCTCCAAGAAATAAGTCTATATTCAAGCCCGGATATCAGGGGCATCTAACAACATGGCTAAACTCTTCAAAGTCTGCAAGGAACTGGACAATCCTGCTGCAACCTCTTCCTCTAATGCACCCACCCAGACCCTTTGCTCAGCCCTGGCTGCACATTTTACTGCTAAATCACAGGACATCCTATTCTCTCTTTCCCCCACACTCTTGCCTGCACCCACATCTTTTGCTCCACCTTGGTCCCCCATCCATCTTCTCTCCTCCCTCTCCACTGTCACACCTGATGAGGTCTCTAGACAAGTCTGGTCCATGAAAGCCTCCTCCAAACAGGTTGACCCTTGCCATCCTAAAACCATCAAGGACAACATTGATTCTCTTGCTGCAGCCTTGGCTGACCTTTACAACCTCTCTTTTGCCACTGGGGTTTTCCCCATTTGTCTCAAGCACTCTCTTGTGCACCCTTTGCTCAGAAAACCCTCTGCTGACCCTTCTATCCTCGCAAACTATTACCCAATCTCTATCACTTCTTTCCTGTGCAAACTCCTGGAGATATTAGCTATCTCACTTACCCTCCACACTGAATCTGCAGGTTGTCTCTATGACCATCAGTCTGTTTTTCAGAGCATCTAGAGGCACAGAAACTTTCTGCTCTCAAATATTAACTCTAGCTCTTCTTCTGTCCTCATTCTTTTCAATATCCCTTCTGCCTTCGACACGGTGAACCACAACATCCTGATTTCCTGTCTCCGTGATAACCTGGGCATCTGACTGTCCATCCCATGTGGAACTTGGGCCCTTTCTCTCCTTTATCACTCTCTCTACTTGTGGTGTCTGTAAAGACTGGTAGGGGGTGTCTGTACTTCCGCTCTCTATATGGTAGAGGGGAGGCACAGCGGACCCCAGCCAAGATTCTCCATAATGTAGCAATTGATGAGCAATCAAGGCCTAGCTTCTCAGGAGGTGATGCAGGCTGGTTCTTAAGTACAGTGTAGTCCCCGAACCCCCACAAAGGAATGTCCACACACTGTATTACTGAAAACACAGTCTTTATATAATTAATATTCAAAGGTATGTACACGATCACAATAACACACTTTGTACTCGGAAGTCAATAATGATAAATATATACAATTCTAAAGTGGTACCACCAATGTTATCAAATCTCATTAAAGTGCATCAACTGTGCAGTTAAAATGTCACACAGATCAATAACGAGGAAACCAGCAATAGAGATAGGCAGGAACGTAAGATGGTTAAAACAATAGAAAGAATACTGACCCCTACCACTAGGCACAGTTCTGTGTGGAGATCCCCCCACCTGGGCAACCTGTAAATAAAGATATATCGCACAAGCCCAGTCCATATGTTCAATAGTCTTACTTCTTCCTGTTAAGGTTTTACCCCCCCAATGTACATGGTGGAGTAGAGTTCTCTGATGACGCGTCGACCGATCCTTCTTGAGTGCCTCCCTTTCAGGCGGGAGCCACGGATTGTCGAGGGGTGTCGGGGAACTTGCCGTTCGGTGTCGGGAAATCGACGGCCCTTCTTGAGTGCCCTCCCTTTAAGGCGGGAGTCACGCGTCGTCGGACGGCCGACGGTGAACAGGGACCGTAAAGAGATGATGAAGAACTGTGGCCCAGCAGGGGCGTCGAGTCGTCGGGGTCTCTGTGGTCTTTAGGTGGCGGGAAACCCACCGGTGGATGCTCCTCGGCGCGTCGACGGTCGGGCCTTCTCCAGCGGGAGACAAGCGGGTGACGATGCAGACGAGAGCGTCCGATGATCAATGGAAGTTCTTAGGCAAACGGGAGCACTGCGGCTCCGGTCGGCGACGGCGGTCGTCGAAAGTGGCGGACAACAGTCCGAGTGCTTCTCCTTGGAGTTCCGCAGCATTCCCCGTATTGAGTCGGCAGCCTGTCGAGGGTCTGTCTACCAGGGAGCGTTGACAAAGATCAGCTGTGCACGATGGTCCCTCATAGCTCGGGAAGAGGGCGCCTTACCAGGTCCTCTCTGGGTCAGTCCTTGGAGGCACAGCAGCTTTCAGATTGTGAAGGAGAGCAACAGCAATTCTTCTCGTCCAGCAGGGCTTCAAGTCAAGCGTCAGTTAATCCAGTTACTCGTCGTAGTGGACTTCAGCTTCTGAACACGATTCCTAGCAGTGAGAGGTCCCCAGATATACTGGTGATCTCCCATTCATTCCGCTGGGTCACACTCAAGCATCCAATCACGACTACGGGCATTCATGCAGGCAGGCAGCCAATCAGGCACACAAGGTATTCAGGCCATTCACTTCTCTCCAGACACTCACAACAAGTTATGTGTATTGGGACAAGTACCGAGCCATTCAACACTCCAAGCTACATTCATACTGGTTTCGGGCAGGGTTGTCTCTGTCATTGTGTCAACCACCAGATACTAGACACCCACAACACAGAATGCATATTCGTCACACACTCTATTCACCCAGGTCCCACCCACAGGAGGTACCCACAATATACATCACCGAGAAGGCTCCAGCTAGTCTGGCCGGGCCTTCACAACAACACCATATATGGCATTTCCACCCAACAGACAGTCAGGGGGAAGGGACAGAGTCAGGGCTTCCCAGGACTTTGGGAAAACAAGGTAATGGGTAATAGAAAGCAAGAGGCCACCGGGGCCATCTTGTTTTCCATCAGGAATCAACTGATCCCAATGGCAGGGCCGGGGTATCCCAAAATGGAGGATACACCACGCACCTGTCAAATTCAGCATGGAGCTGCCACCAGCCCATACCCTGCTCTGCGGGCCACCCACAGGTGCCCAAAAACATACACTAGGGGCACAGGGTTGTACCCCCAACCGTGGGTGCCATAAGGGTATCCCATGGGTCCCTTCACCAAACCAAAAGAAAGAGAGCTGCACCGCCAGGAGTCCCACATGAACTCCTGCGCGGAAAACACGACAGAACACACGTTAAAAAGCAGTAAAGGACAAGGATACGGGGGCCCTGTCCCTCCGATGCATTTGCAGCATCACAGAGACAAGACAGCAAAGCTTCCTGTCCTGGTTCAGGACAATGTCCCTGCTAACATTCTGTTAGGTAACGATCTAGTCGAGTTGGGATTGATCGCGGATGGTCTTCCCATGACTGCTGCTGCGGTCACTAGATCACAGGTGACACCGGGTCTGGCTGTGAGTCAGGTACCCGAGCCGAAGGCGCGGCCTAAGGCACGACGAAGGAAGAGCAAGAAGGCCACCTCTGTGGATGGAGCCCCTCCTCTTCCTGCTGTTCCTACAGCACACATTGGGGTCCATGCCCTGGACGGGCTGGGTCCAGTGGCAAACCACGTCTCAATTCCTGTGGGAGAAGAGCCAGAAGACTCTCCTGTGGGAGAGGTTCTCAACCCGGAGGACCATCCCGATCTTCAATGCTTGTTAGCTGAAGGGGAACCCTCCCAGGCAGACTTCTGCAAAGGACAGAGAGAGTGTCCCTCTCTCGAGGGTCTGAGGAAACAGGCCCTGTCCCAGGCACACGGAGAAGTGCCTAGGACTTTCCGGATTTATTGGGAGGGTGAGCTCCTTGTTAGTGAGCCCACTAAGCCTGAAACTGGTGCCCTCAAGAGGTTGGTGGTACCCCAGGTTTACAGGCCCTTCCTATTGCAGTTGGCGCATGAGGTGCTCTTGGCTGGTCATCTTGGTACCAAGAAGACTAAACAGAGACTCTCTGCCCATTTCTACTGGCCACGGATGGGAGTAGAAGTGGAGTCCCACTACAGGACCTGCCCAACTTGTCAGTTGTCTGGCAAGACAGGAGGCAGTGTCATTGCCCCACTGCAGCCATTGCCAGTGGTTGGCACACCGTTTGAGAGGGTGGGCATCGACATCGTCAGTCCCCTTGACCCTCCCACGTCAGGTGGACATCGGTTCATCCTGGTTTTGGTAGATCATGCCACCAGGTACCCTGAGGCTATACCCCTTCGGACTGTTACTGCCAAGGTGTTGCCCGAGCCTTCCTGGGCATTTTCAGCCGAGTTGGATTCCCTAAGGAGGTAGTCTCTGACCGAGGATCCAACTTCATGTCTAGTTACATGAAAACCATGTGGAAAGAGTGCGGGGTAACATACAACTTCTCCACTTCTTACCACCCCCAGACCAATGGTCTGGTTGAGAGGTTTAATAAAACTCTAAAGGGCATGCTAGGAGCTTTGGAAGAGCCCCTAAGGAGGAAATATCGATCTCCTCCTGCCGTGCCTTCTCTTTGCTTACAGAGAGGTACCTCAAGAGGGTGTTGGTTTCAGCCCCTTTGAGTTGCTCTATGGACATCCCGTGAGGGGGCCCCTCACCTTGATCCGAGAAGGCTTGGAAGCCACCCCTCCCAGTCCCGCCAAGCAAGTGGGGGACTATGCGTTAGGCCTCAGACGGAGGATGACACAGATGATGGGACAAGCAAGGGCGAATCTCAAGGCCAGCCAGGAATTGAACAAATACTGGCATGACCTTAAAGCATTGCAAGTGGAGTGGACTCCGGGACAGGAGGTCCTCATGATGGAGCCTACCAAGCCTCGGGCATTGGCAGATAAATGGACTGGACCCTTCCGGATAGTCTCCAAGAAGGGCGAGGTCAATTATCTGGTTGACATGGGAATCTCAGGAGTAGCCCCTCAGGTATTCCATGTTAATCGGCTCAAGCCGTTCCACATGCGAGCAGAAGTCTCATGTCTCTTGCTGGCTTCAGAGCAAGAAGAGTATGAGAGTGAGCCCCTTCCTGATTTGCTGCATAGCAACCCTCAGGATGGCTCAGTGGAGGGGGTGCAGCTCTCTCCAGATTTGACAACCGAGCAGCAGAGGGCCTGCAGAACTTTGCTCCAGCAGTATGCCTCTCTGTTTTCGCTGACGCCAGGCTTTACACCGTGGTGTAAGCACGAGATTGACACTAGTGACAGCGTGCCTGTCAAGAGCAGGAGCTACCGAATGTCAGATACGGTTAAGAACCACATCCAGGCTGAGGTCGCCAAGATGTTGGATCTGGGTGTTATTGAACCCTCAACCAGTCCCTGGTCCAGTCCAGTGGTCCTTGTCTCCAAGGCAAGTTCCCAGGCCGGTACCAAGGATTGGAGGTTCTGTGTGGACTACCGAGGAGTCAATGCCGTCACCAAAACTGACGCGCACCCATTGCCCAGAGCTGATGAGCTCGTGGACACCATAGGTGCTGCCAAATTTGTGAGCACCTTTGACCTCACCTCAGGCTATTGGCAAATAGCTCTGACGGACCATGCCAAGGAAAAGACGGTGTTCTCCACCCCACAGGGACTCTACCAGTTTAGGGTCATGCCTTTTGGGTTGAAGAATGCCCCTGCCACCTTCCAGAGATTAGTTTATCATGCTCTCAGTGGGCTGGAAGCCTTTTGTGTGGCTTATTTAGACGACATTGCCGTCTACAGTTCCACTTGGGAAGAGCACTTGACACATCTGGGTAGAGTGTTGCAGGCCTTAAAGAGGGCTAACCTCACTATCAAGGCCACCAAGTGCCAGATAGCTCAGGGGAAAGTCACGTATCTTGGTGATGAGGTAGGAGGGGGTCAAATCCAACCTCTCCCCAGTAAGGTGCAGGATGTACAGGACTGGGAGACTCCCACTACTCAAACCCAGGTGAGGCCCTTTTTGGGTCTCATTGGGTACTATCGCAATTTCATGGCGGACTATGGAACCATAGCTGCACCACTCACAGCTCTGACTTCACAAAAGCAGCCTAGGAAGGTCAATTGGACTGAAGACTGTCAGAGGGCCTTTGAAGGCTTGAAAGAAAGTCTGTGTCGGGCACCCGTGTTGTGTGCGCCTGACTACAGCCAACCCTTTATCGTCCAGACAGATGCCTGCGACACCGGAATTGGAGCTGTCTTGTCCCAGTTAGATGACAAAGGGAGAGAACATCCTATCATATTCATCAGTAGACAACTCAAGGGTAGAGAACTTAGGTGGGCTACTGTTGAAAAGGAGTGTTTTAGCATAGTTTGGAGCCTTAGGCATTTTAGGCCCTACCTTACGGGGTCTACCTTCAAGGTCCAAACAGATCATAAGCCCCTAAAGTGGCCTATGCAGATGAAGGGTGAGAACCCGAAACTGCTCAGGTGGTCCATTAGCCTGCAAGGGCTAGACTTCACCATAGAGCACAGACCAGGGAAGAGTCACGATAATGCAGATGGCCTTTCCAGAAGGTAAGTTGACCGTCTGGATGAGGGTGTCTGTCCCGTGGGAGATTAGGCACCCTCCACCTCAGTCTGGGGGGGGGACTGTGGTGCTGGAAATGCATCGGAGGGACAGGGCCTCCGTATCCTTGTCCTTTACTGATTTATATTGTGTGTTCTGTCGTGTTTTCCGCGCAGGAGTTCATGTGGGACTCGTGGCGGTGCAGCTCTCTTTCTTTTGGTTTGGTGAACGGACCCGTGGGATCCCCTTAGGGCACCCATGGGTGGGGGTACAACCCTGTGCCCCTAGTGTATGTTTTTGGGCACCTGTGGGTGGCCCACAGAGCAGGGTATGGGCTGGTGGCAGCTCCATGCTGAATTTGACAGGTGTGCGGAGTATCCTCCATTTTGGGATACCCCGGCCCTGCCATTGGGATCAGTTGATCCCTGATGGAAAACAAGATGGCTCTGGTGGCCTCTTGCTTTCTATTACCCATTACCTTGTTTTCCCAAAGTCCTGGGAAGCCCTGACTCTGTCCCTTCCCCCTGACTGGCTGTTGGATGGAAGTGCCATATATGATGTTGTTGTGAAGGCCCAGTCAGACTAGCTGGAGCCTTTCCGGTGATGTATGTTGTGGATACCTCCTGTGGGTGGGACCTGGGTGAATAGAGTGTGTGACGAATATGCATTCTGTGTTGTGGGTGTCTAGTATCTGGTGGTTGACACAATGACTGAGACAACCCTGCCCGAAACCGGTATGAATGCAGCTTGGAGTGTTGAATGGCTCGGTACTTTTCCCAATACACATAACTTGTTGTGAGTGTCTGGAGAGAAGTGAATGGCCTGAATACCTCGTGTGCCTGATTGGCTGCCTGCCTGCATGGATGCCCGTAGTCGTGATTGGATGCTTGAGTGTGACCCAGCGGAATGAATGAGAGATCAACAGTGTATCTGGGGACCTCTCACTGCTAGGAATCGTGTTCAGAAGCTGAAGTCCACTACGACGAGTAACTGGATTAACTGACGCTTGACCTTGAATTGCTGTTGCTCTCCTTCACAATCTGAAAGCTGCTGTGCCTTCAAGGACTGACCCAGAGAGGACCTGGTAAGGCGCCCTCTTCCCGAGCTACGAGGGACCATCGTGCACAGCGGATCTTTGCCTACGCTCCCTGGTAGACAGACCTTCGACAGGCTGCCGACCCGATACGGGGACTGCTGCGGAACTCCAAGGAGAAGCACCCAGACTGTTGTCCGCCACTGTCGACGACCGCCGTCGCCGACCGGAGCCGCCGTGCTCCCGTTTTCCTAAGAACTTCCATTGATCATCAGATGCTCTCGTCTGCATCGCCACCCGCTTGTCTCCCACTGGAGAAGGCCCGACCGTCGACGCACCGAGGAGCATCCACCTGTGGGTTTCCCGCCACCTAAAGACCGCAGAGACGCCGACGACTCGACGCCCTTGCCCGGCCACAGTTCTTCATCATCTCTTTGCGGTCCAGAACTATCGTCATCGAGGTGCCCCGCATGCCTCTTCCTTGCAGGACGCCAACGCTCTGTCATCGACAAGCACCGCTAGGAACGAAGCTGCCCCTTCCCTGCCGTAGTTCACCCTGTTCACCGTCGGACATTCGACGACCCGTGACTCCTGCCTTAAAAGGGAGGGCACTCAAGAAGGGCTGTCGATTCCCCGACACCGAACGCCAAGTTCCCTGACACCTCTCGACGATCCGTGGCTCCCGCCTGAATGGGAGGCACTCAAGAAGGATCAGTCGGTGCATCGTCGGAGAACTCTACTCCACCAGGTACATTGGGGGGGGTAAAACCTTAACAGGAAGAAGTAAGACTATTGAACATTTGGACTGGGCTTGTGCTATATATCTTTATCTACAGGTTGCCCAGGTGGGGGGATCTCCACACAGAACTGTGCCTAGAGGTAGGGGTCAGTATTCTGCCTATTGTTTCAACCATCTTGCATTCCTTCCTATCTGTATTGCTGGTTTACTCGTTATTTGATCTGTGTGACATTTTAACCGTACAGTTGATGCACTTTAATGAGATTTGATAACATTAGTGGTACCACTCTAGACATGTATACATTTATCATTATTTACTTCCAAGTACAAAGTGCGTTATTGTGATCGTGTACATACCTTTGAATATTAATTATATAAAGACTGTGTTTTCAGTAATACAGTGTGTGGACATTCCTTTGTGGGGGTTCGGGGAACACACTGTACTTAAGAACCTATCCCCATGGTTCTTCAATGTCTAAATGCCCCCTCTGGCCCTCAGGATCTCTACCTTCACCTCTAACTTTCAGTGTTATGCAGATGACACACCACTCTCTTTCAGGCTACCCTCAGCCTCCACCTCCTCATTTCTCATTCCTGACTGTCTTTCCACATTTCAGTCTTGGTGTGCTGCTAATGATCTCTGCCTCAATGCCATTAAGACAGAGATCGTCCTCATTGGGACCCCTGCTCCCACTTTCCCAATTTCTCACTAGCAGCCCTCCCTTGGCCCTGTGCCTCCACTGACTAGTGAGGCAGAAAATATGGGGGTCATCTTTGACTCCACTCTCTCCTTCTCTTGTCACATCTCAGACATCTTCAAAAAGTCTGACTACCAGCTGAGAGGTAGTCTGCCTTTTGTGACTTTCCCCCAAAGGCTCACCATCTCCAGAGCCCCAGCTCTATCTAGGCTAGACTACTGCAACAGCCTCTTTCTCATTCTTCCTACTTGTACTCTCCGTCCGCTACAACTCATCCAGAACAGAAACGCAAGAATTATCCTTGACCTCAAGCCCAGGGACTCCATCTCTCTGGCACTGAAATCCCTTCACTGGCTCCCCGTGGCTGCTAGGATCAAGTTCAAGACCCTCTACATAGTCCACAAGGCTTTCTGGGCCTGGCGCCCACTGTATCTTCAATGCTCTCTTCCTAAATACTCTCCTTCTAGGGCCCTCAGCTCGTCTTCCTCCAACTCTTTGTGGGTGAGATGTTTTTCTAAGCAGAGATTTGGGGGTAGATCTTTATCCCCTGCAGGTGCCTCTGTTATGCTCACCTGGTCTTTGCTGAGGTGTTGGGGCAGGGGTGCAGCCCTCCCAGGAATTAGATCACACACCGCAGGCCTCTCCCTCTGCAGATAAGCTGTGAGTGGTGGCAAGTGGTGACACTGCTCCTGCGTGGATATGAGAGAAGGTGAGTGCGCTGATCTGTGACTATTGTACCTCTCAAACTCTTCTCCCCAAGGTGTGGTTTCTGTGGGCATGTACCGGCCCATAAGGCTCACCTGTTAATTATTGATGATAAGCTCTCCATCCTGCTACTTCTGGCAGGGACGCTTGTCGATGGGACCTAGTTCCTTCACTGATCCCCGATAAGTAATAGTCCAGTCCAGCTGCAACTATGCTTCTCCTGGTTGGTAGTAAGTGTCTCTCAATGTCCCTTATCTCTTTCTGTTTTCTCTTTGTCTCTTCTTGTTTTAATGTCTTTGTATTATTGCTCCCAATATTGTTGTCCATTCCTAAATAATGTTCTCTTCTGTCTTCTTCCCAATAGGTGGAAATGCAGCCCAAAAGCAGCTCTGGGGCGCGGGACGCAGCCGGGTGGAAGATGGATGAATCCGCAATGTCCGACAGCAGGTAAGTGATGGTTTAAGAAAAAGCACAAGGTTAGGTGGTAGCGCGACTTAAACTGAATGTCTTTTAAGTGTCTAACCTTGTCTTTCATTTTTCCTTACAGGTGCTGCTGTCGCGGACGGAGCGCGTCGTGCTGCGGTGCAAAGATGAAGATTTCAGCATTCCGGAAAATTTGAAGATGCATTCCAGGATCAACGAAGACGCGTAAAGGTGAGATCAGATTTCCCCAGGTGATAAGTTTGATGGCAGGAAGCAGGATTTCCAAAGGTAAGTCTAATCCTAGGTGGCAGTGATCATGGAGGTGCAGAATAAAGTGAAGCGTCTGCCTCGGGAATCGGAGCAGCTTATATAGCCATGCCCACTAGGCATGCCTTGCCTGCCGTACCCTGCCACTCCTAGAGAGTCAGCACGTGCAATGCAACCCAATAGCAGCAGCCACACCCAAGAATACACGTGGGGCTGCTTTAGTGAATGGAAGTTCCAAAGTTAAATGCACTTTGCACCCATAATGAGGTGCTATGTCCATAATATAGCACTCTTGTCCCAAATGTTGTTGTTTACCGTTATTCATGAGCCTGGTGCCAAAGGTGTTAGGACTGTGTCCATCCGGGCCCCTGTGTATGTGGCCCTTTAATGTTTGCGTTCTTGGCCCAATGACCATGACAGCCTCTATCTGGAACAACCTTCCTGCCTCTCTCTGCCTTGAGCTGGAGCTACTTACGTTCCGGAAACTCCTCAAGACCTTCCTCTTCACTTCCTCCTTCTCTCTCCCTTGATAACATCCTCTCCTTTTCTCTCCTGCCTCACTCCCCCTTCCCTTCCTAACCCTCTTAAGTTTTACTGACTGCTCGCCTGGTTCACCTTCAGAGCCTCACAAGTCCCAGGTTGCCCCACCAGTCTTTGCACTTGCCTCTGAGCCTCTGCACTATGTTCAGACTACTGCACTTGCAGCATACGCTCCATGAGAGGTGTAACTTCTCTGTACTCAAACCAGGGCCCTGCTAGGTTGGACACACTTACCCCACCCTCCCTCGTACGTCTGTCTGTACACTTGCATAACTCGAATTGACTAGTACTTACTTTTTGTTAGATCATTCGGAAACTTCAAGGCCTAAGAATGACTACTGTTTTCTCATTGCTCCCTTCCCGCTTTGAAGCACTTTGAAGCACAACTCTTCTGCATGAGCGCTGTACAAATAAACAATAAATAAAATAAATAACATAACATATTATTAATGGCCTTAGAAATGCCACATTAGAGCTGTGACCTGCTATGGACTTTAGGTTTAATGCTCATTGAGAGCAATGGACTTTTAGTGGTTAGGATAAAATGTTCTTGATGATAGAGCTGCAAGATGGCATTGGACTTTTAGGGTATGGTAGAAATGCATAACTCTGAAGATAACATATGGTTTCCGAAGCTAAAACTCGTTAAGCTTCTAGTGTCATGTGGGTAGGATATTATATTAAGATTGGAAATGTTAGGTAATGATAGTACTTCATTGCTGTAGTTACTGTAATGGTTTTGTGAGCTAGCAGGTGTAGGATTAAGTGTTGCATGGTTGGACAAACAGAGAATGCAGCTAGAATTAGCCTGCCAGAGGAATTTCAAATTAATGATGAATTCAGTTATGGACTCTTGGCAAAATATGTTATAAAATGATGAAATGCCATATTTCTTGTGTGAGTATGTTTAACATTTTGTGAAGAGTGTTGTTCTCTGAGAGTTCTGGAGAGTGTGTTTCTTGAGATCCTAAACGTATTCTAGTATTGACATGTTCTGGGAAAGTGTGGCGGTGTGTCTGTCCCAGACATCTGAGTGTGGCATGATGGTAAGACCCCACTCGTTGTGTGAATTCACAATGGGATGTGCTGCAGTATCTGCAGAGCGGCACCACTCATTAAAAGGTGGGTGTGCAGTTGAGTACCCTCAGTAGCACTTGAGGTTGGCACAGGAGAGGGGTTGATGTTAGGTTTACTAAACCCTAGCCGAAAAAACAGGTGCATCATCCGCTTTGTTTAGAGTTGCATCTCTCTTCAAAAAGGTGCAGTATGAATGGTGTGCACTCTGGGTTTTGATTTCTAGTCATACATTGTGTAGTTCTCTAAGGAGGAGTGTTGGTTGGTGAAAAGTGCTTTCTCACTTTGTTTGAGGGCTTCCACTTGCCTTTGTTTTCTTGCAGAGAAGTTGGTGCTGCATCATCTCCATTCACAAGTTCTTTGTGCACTCAACGTGCAGCAGATATCAGTGGTGGTGAATGAGTGATGTGTGTGTGTGACAGATGATTGCTTTATTCTACGAAGGGAGATGTGTTGTGATGTGCTTCGTTGTGATGTGGTGAGATCTGGAAGGAAGGGTGATGTGTTGTGTAGTGCTTGGGATGGATGTGGAGCCTGGTGTTGCAAGAGAGAATGTTGGGTGTGACTGCGAGAATGTTACTGAGTAAGTGAAAGAATGTGTGCAGCTAAGGTTCTAGTGAAAGACAATTGGAGAGCCACTGCCTGGGTGATGGGAGCCAGTGATTATCTCTGTAACATCTTAATGCAGCCGACTGAAGCTGTAATAAAGGAATTGTGCTGGAACCTACCAGTGTGACTGAGGATCCTACTTTACTTCACTTATGCCTTTGAGTATCAATGCGATGGATACTTTCTCTAGTGCGGATGTATGTTTGTCCAAGTATGTTTTGAGTACTTCAATGTTGGCTGCCTGGGGAATGATTGTGTCAAATGCTTCTACATCAAAACGAATACATATATTGTCTCTCTGTATTGTTATGCTGTTTAAAATGTTGATACTGGAGGTAGTGTCTAGTATGAAGGAGTACATGTCTTTCTGAAATGGTCTGAGGAAAAATCAGCTTAGACGGATAATGGTTCCAAAATTGAGTTGATTGCTGAAACTATTAGGAGATCTGGAGGTGCTGTACTGTTTTTATGTGTGTTGAGAAGCATGGAAAATGCTGGGGGGGTAGGGTGGGGCATATTTAGAAACATCTTCTTATCTACATCTATCCACCCTTCTCCTGCGGCATGGAGTATGAAACTACTGATCTCATCTTGAAAACTTTTGTTGGGGTCCCTATCAACGTTCCTATAGAAATCCCTGATGTTAAGTTGTCTCAGGGCTTCTTGGCGGTAATTATTGGATTTCCAAAGCACAATCCCGCCCCCTCTGTCTGCTGGTTTCATTATAAAGTTTGGGTGATTATCCAAGATGGTGATGGCTTTCCATTCTTTACCCGACAGATTGTCCCTGTATCTATTTTTATTCTGAAATAGGATTTGTGTTTCATACAGAATTTTATTTTCGAATGCTAGAATCTCTGAACACATTGCTCCAGTGGGATGAGGGAGAGGGGGCAAAACGCCCACTCACCTCCCTCTCCAGCACTCCCCGCCTTCTCACAGCACTATCGCATCCCTGCCGAAACCCCCCAACCTGCTTTCTGGTCATCCCTCAGGTGAACTCATCACCTTCGCCCCACTTAGTCTGCAACTGCCCCCCTCCCTCATCTCTTGTCCTGCCCAAACCCCTCCTGCTCTACAAACAACTTTTCCTTCCCTCAGTGCAGTTCATGCAGCCTTGGCCAAAGCTTCCCCTTCAGCTGACCCCCTCTCTCACCCACACACCCATGGCACCTGCCAGTCAGCCCAGGGCACCAAGACTATTCTTCCACAGCTGCCCCCCACCCTCCTCTGTGATCTACCCCCTCCCTCCCACCTCAACTCAACCCCCCTCTCAAACGCCTATGCCCCATACCCCGCTACTCAAACCTTTCCATCCTCTCTCACTTTCCTCTGACCACCTCCTGCCCCAATTTCACTCACCACCCATCACCCCGCTCCCAACACCATCACCCCACTCCCTCCCAGCATAGGCACTCAACCTTCACTTCATTAAACAAAGCCTGCTCTGCCTTTGCTGAAAAACCATTCTCTACAGACCCTCCCACTGTCACTCACTCACTCACCTTTGGCAGCCCCTCATTGACACAGGTTGAGAAAACCTTCCACCCTCAGCCATCACCAGCCGCACTCCCCCTCCTCTGACCCTTCAATCCTTTTCCTCCACTCTCTGCTACTCACTGGCCCCTTGCCCGCTTGCCCAACTCTGTCCATCTGTTCATCCTCTACCTTCTTTCGTCACAACCCTCGTCTTACCCGCTGATGACTTCCACCCCTCTGCACATGAGGCTTTCCCCCAGGTTACTCCCTTATCACCCACAGCAGAGCCATCAGAGCAGGGGCATAGCCATTATCCACAAACCCCACCTCACACCTTTACAGTTCAAGAAACAACCCTGTAGTGATGATTATGAATCCCTATTAGTAACATTCCAATCCTCTCTTTCTTTCTCCTTAAACTTCCTCATCCTTTACAGACCCCCGGGCTATGACAGAACATGTGCAGACAACTCTGTATCGTACATACTTCTTTCTCAACAAACTCTCACTGTTCTTGGGGATCTAAATATCTGGTTCGAAACCCCCTCCAGCCAGTTGACCCGCCATTTCATTGACATTATGGAAGACCTTAACCTGACCCAACTCATATCAGGCCCCACCCATGTTGCAGGTCACACACTAGATGTAGTGTGCAGCTTGTTCAACTTACTCTCCTCCGCCCTTACTCACCCCCTCATCTGGACTGATCACTCTGCTATCTTCTTCTCAGCCCTTACTCCTTCAACCCTTTGGCCTCCCCACATTCCAGCCCCTCAGTCACCCCCAGGATCGTGCTCTGGAACAAGGCATCAATCTCCCCTTTCCCCTGCCCGAATTGCCTCCCTGCCCATTACCACTCTCTTCCTCTCCTCGCTCCCTTACTCTCTAGTGCTCTTCCTCTCCATTATTGCACTCATCACACTATGTCTATTTAAATCCAACTTCCTAGCTCTCCTCATTTTTGAAGATTCACTTGCATAGCATTCTATGCCACCACATCTCCCTGTTCTCCTCACCCCCTACCTCTTTATGACAACCCTACAGCATTTATCCCTCACACTTTCATCCTAAAACTTAGCACTTCCTCCACTGTCCTTTTTCTATAACATGCTCTAATTTTCTTGTCCCAGATTCATGTTCCTACGTCCCCTGTCTCATCTGCCACAATCATACTGTTTTCCATGTAATTTTAATTCATTTTCATTAAAAATAAAATAAATTCACAAAAGGCACTGACAACAACGGTGTTAGCATTTGGGATGTACTTGTAGATGTATGTGGGGCTATACCTTTTTTTTCTTTTTCTTGTTCAGGGTCTAAACTTTAGTTTGATAGTCGCTGTAATACATGAGAAGAATAGGGTAGATCACACTCTCGTTGGAATAATTGAGCTATCTTTGATTCAATATGCAGGATCTCCACAAGGACCTGAAATTTGAGTTAGCTTCTCCCTCAACAAGTATTTGCTTTATACTGTTTATTTGTTTTGTGTGAACAAGGTATGGCATTTACATTGACGCTCTCGGGGGTCTGAGTATACCACCTTTTGCAAACTGCATCATCATGAGAACTTCCCTTCATGACCTTTCCAGCCGCATACAGCGGCGGCTGTAAACCTGTGGTCTTTTATCATGCAGTTGGGTCAAAGTACTCCAAATGCATTTGTAGAAGACATACTTGGCACTCTTTTAAACTCTTCATTGCTGCAGTTTCCTTTGTTCTCATCAAATCTAGGCTGAAACGTGATATCAGGGGCAGCCAAACACACGCACATATTTCTTCAATGCATTCAAGTCAATTCAGGTTTATTTTGGATTGGATAATCCATACAACTAAAAAGAGTAAGACACAGTCTGCATATCCTGCAATTCCATATATAACAATTCAAAATATTACATCTCTCTTTATCGGACTGCACTCATAATTGATATAAATTCCATATATTTCAATTCTCTTTGTCCAAATAAACAAATATCCAATCTGAAAATTAAAATGGTTAAAATCCTCAAAACATATACATAGTCAATATCGCAATAATCCTAAAAATGTAAAATCACAGGTTCAACAATAACATTAAAGACAGCAAAACATTTCAATAAAATGCAATTATTGTATGATATCCACTCAAGTCAGCTCCCACATATCCACCCAAAAATTGAACCTTTCCTGTTCGTGCGCGCCTCAGTGAGCATGCCAAAGCAAAGGCCACCTTCTATCCAGTGAACACAACACAACCACATGAGCTGTCTGAAATGCCTCAGTCCTTGAATATTCCCAACAAATACATTTCCTAGTGTGAGGGAAAGAACAGAACACAATGGGTCAGTGTTTCACTCTGCCCACAAATGCAGCATGGGTTATCTCTTGCAGTCTGATCCTTCAAACAGGTATACTTGACTGCCTTAAAAGGGAGAACATTGAATCATGACTGTGTTATAAGGATCCTATGTTGTTAGTGGGTAACTGTAGAGAGATATCTTGCAGCCCGAGAGTGGTAAATAAAGCATGACTTGAGTTTTTTGAGTCATCACATATTCTCTTTTCTGAGCAAAGAATTGCAATAGTTTGGTAGTCAAGACGTGTTTATGTGCATTGATATTATGTTCACGTTCATCTAAGCAAGTGCCCATTCCCAATTTCTACAAGCCAGCCTATTTTCCGATAGGCATCACATTTCTAAATAATGCTTTTGTCTGTTCTCTATTGTTATGTGCCCCCAACGCATGCCATTATAAAAAATAATACTACTAAAAATCTAGTAAGTAAATGATCAGAGAAATAATAGATGCAGTTTTCAAATTAGTTTCATAGACTGATATAGAGGGGAGGAATGGCAGTATGCAAGCAAAACGTACTCTGCCTTTTCTAAGAGGTCCCGATTCTCGAAAGCTTAGATCTCACTAACATATGATACAGCAGGCATGCCTGATCCGAGTGTATTAATAACATATGAATGGTGAGACAAGGTATTGGCAAATCTAAACATATAGCCTATAACCTGTCTCTTTTTAACATCCTGTGTGTCAATTCGATCGCCCCATGTCAGCCAATGGGTGCATCTAATTTCCAAGTAGTCACAATGAGCACAGGGTACAAGCCAATGTCCTTCTAGTACAATGTCCAGGATCATCCCTTTAATACTAGAGATACACATACTGGAACACTTATTATGGGGTTATTTTAAACCCTGAGATGTCATATAGCTAGAGTATTCATCCATTAGTAATTGCAATGAATTTGGGATTTAGGCCATCTCTGACTCTCCATGTCATAAGTGTGGTGGGTAGACCTTAGCCATAGCAGTTATCTCTATGCCTGCAGGGGTGGGGAGCGGGGACAGACTAACATGATCAGGCAAGCTTCCTGCACAACACTGAATCAGTGGACAGGCTCAGCAGGAGCAAACAGTCCTGAATATCATGCTAACAGAAATCAGCATCTCACAAAATGTGCAAAGACGAAATCCCGCAACTGTGCACAACACTACTCATGGGCCACCAGGTGTCTCCACAGGCCACAATCCTGGCCATCAGGTATTGTTCTGAGGATGGGGCATGCATTGATCCTGCACTGTTACAGAATGCCAGCCCATTAAAAATGTGCCCTCCTTGACAACCAGCCAGATTACCCCTCTTTCCATAGCTATTCTGGTTGCTGTTCACTGGACCTAAGAACAAGGGTTCACCAGCCCTAAGAGGACCCACCAATCCAGGCCGAGAGTGTCAATGAACTGGTTAATAACGCACAAAGTGGTCAATGTGTCTAGGCAATGGCTATACATAGTACCCACTTCGCCTCCATTTTACATTTGCTGGCCATGGGCGTTGGCCCAATGTCAAAATCAGGGACTAGGTGACCTCAAGTGTCCTTCAGTCTGGCTTGCAAACATGCATAGTGGGTACTAGGACCCTTTTATGATTCAGCAGGCAAATGGCCATGGGCAGCTGCAACTTGGCCAGACACATGGCATTCAGTCAAAATGGGACTCCACCAAGCCAAACAAAGTGGACCCCACACCGGCTGCCACCAAAACCCTACAATGACTTTTCCCCTAGTATGGGTCCTTATGATGCTTGCAGCAATGGCCAGAGTCCACTGTGCCCATGGATCGCCCATGACCATCACCAATGCCCTGACAAGCAGCCTAGAATGGCAGACAGGAGCAGTTTAGCACAAACCCCCAAATGTATCCTTGGCCATCCTGGGTCACTGAGCCAAATGTTTGCAGACCCATTACATTTTCGTATTCACATATCGGGGTGCCAACCAGCTCTGCCAGGCTCACACTGTCCGCCATGGAATCCCCACGCTACTCCCCGGCATCCCTCAGGACCATCACCCCAGGAATGTTTTAAATGTTGTTCTATTTCCATCACTCTTGCATTGAAAGTAGAAATACGTGTAACATGGTCCAATCCCATATGCATCATACCTCTTTTGGTAAGTGGATCACTTAATTCAGCTATGTGGGTGATAACAGTAGCCTGCCTACACTTGCAGGGTGCTTATTCTTCCCCTAGTGTGTGGTGTTGAACTCTCTGGTGCGAATCGTTGAGGAAGTGTGAAAGACTCTGAAGTGTATTTTGGCTTGCAGTTCATATTTTGCCCAAGCCATTCCATTCATGCCTAGAGGCAAGCGGTCATGGCCTGTGGTCATGCACAATGGTCACTATGCCATTCATTAGAGTATGTGGGTCAGTGGCCGTATTACTCAAGGCATGGCCTTAGCCTATGCCAAATCCAGTGCCAGTCGATGCCCAGTTGTAAGAGGGCATGGCCTGTAGCCATTCCCAGTGGCCACCTTTTCAACATTACAGGTCCAGAGTTCACTGGGAATGGCCCTGGTGGCTCTGCATCCTACTACTAGCTCCCCATCAGTCCATGGGAATGAGCTTGGTCAGCAGCTATGCCCTAGGATTAGTCAGCGTCTAAGGCCAGACCTCGGACCTACAATTCTTAAAATCCATTGGCCTGCAGAAAATCCATGATATGATATGATATGATATGGTATTTGTAACACGCCTATACACAAGTGTTTCCAGGCGCGACCAACCTTCTCTGAAGCCCCCTGAGCTTGCCTCGTGATAGGGGGTAGTTTGCAAGGTTGCAACATGCTCCATTTACAAGGATATGCATCACAGGGGCTGCACAGCTGAGTCAAAAGTCTGCAAATTACAATGGCAGCCATTTGGAAATATGTACAGGGCTATGAATCCAATTCTTTCAACTAAACAATCTTGGGGGCACCAGGAGACAAGGCATTAAAGTGTTAAACCTCTTCTCCACTTCAACATCTACTCTCCTCTTAGCTCCCTCACATGGGTGCTACCGGCAGGTGGCCGCCAAACTTGTAACATTTAACCAGCACCTAACTTTCTGTGCCACCAGGACATTGCAAGTGCCAGTGGACTGGGAATCTAAGTGCTGGTAAATGTAAGTTCCCATTCCTGTGGACTGGCACCATTGCTAACGGTGCCAGTGCTTCCGTGATGGCTCTGCCTACCGTGGCCACTGCACCCTGCAGGGTCAGACCTGTCAGGCACAGCGGCCTGGGCAAGCAAACTTTGCCGGCCCAGAAACAAGGGTGCCAGTACACTTACCGACACCCTTGTTTCCAGCCTGACAAGGTCATAATGAGGCATTGGCTCTGCATTGATAAATCAAATAGTAACAAGATGGCATTATGGAGCAGTTGGGCAGTATTATGCAGGTTCTGTCCAGTAATTGTTTCAAATCGGGCTCTCTGGTTGCCACTAGTCAATGGATTGTCTACATATGAGACCCTTTGATCCTTTATGCAGTGTTACAAAGATGGCCGCCACTGTGCATCTGTTCACACAAGGATCCCAGGCTGCGCTGGGTCTGCAGCACCTTGATTGGCTGGTGTCTTCATTTGAAGAAGCCAACCCCCTGTGCCGGCAGGTGAAGACAGCCCCCACTGAAGGCCTTTACTCAAGGCTTTTTCCAGCAGTCTCTGCAGGTCTCAGCAGTGTTGACTGCGAAGTTAGATATGCTTTGCAACAGTTTCTGTGCATTGCACACTGGGCGCAGACCCAAATTGACTATAACATCTGCCTAATGTATGTATTGCACAAGATTGATCTACTTCAAGTGCCATCCCTACAGTACCTAACAACTGCCCTATAGCCAAAAAAAGTGCATCAAAATGAAGAAACCCTAGGTAATGCTCAGCCAAAATTGTGTCAGAATAGTATTGTTTCGCAACACTATCTGCATTTTGCTAGTCATCTGCCCTCCAACACTATGATGTGCGAGTCTGAGCTGGGCAAAGCCAGTCTTCAGTTCATTGCAGACGATATGTATGTAAGCTCTGCTTGTATTAAGGAACGTTGCACACCTGTAATTAACGCAACCCGCCAACATGTATTTGTCCGCATGCAGTGCCACACTAACATCCACCTCTTCCACCCAGTATCTTCCTCAAACCGGCTCTCAGCCCCGAGCCACGCTCAAGCTATGCGTTGCCTGCGCCACACTGCCTACCCAGGCAACTTCCCTGCTTCCCTGCACCCGCTAGCGGTAAATGCCTCATTAGTAATATTAACACAAATGTATCTCTGTATGTCTGCTCATACTGCAAGATTATGATCCCCTGCCAACCCCTAGGACAGCCCTCATATCCGCATTAGGTTCTGAGGCCCATTCCGTAAAATGCTTGCAATACATAAACCTGTTGGTAACGTGTTCCACTCCCAACAGTGAGCTTCAAGCTCATGGCAAACAAAGTGCAACGCTGACAGGATTCTCAAACGTTACCCCGCTTGCACGCTGACCTTTAAATATGTGCGCATCCATTGTCACTGACAGATCCCATTGCCCCATCCTAGCAGTCTTCTCTCACCGGGTTTCAGTTCCTCAGAGTATGCTCAACACGCGGAATCCAGCAGAGGACCTCCTTCTGTTCAGTTTACCTCGGAAACCAGTGTGACTCCTCGCTGCTATCCCAGCGAGAGCCCTGACAGCCGATTTACAATGAACAACTCCAGCTTCAGCCCGATCGCACACACGTACACACGCGCAGACTCACCATGCCTGCAAAGCAGTTCCCAAACACACACACTGTGCCAAACGACAGAGCTACCCCATCCCAGCAACTACATCTCCCAAGAGCTCTCGGGCGCGATCACTCGCAACAGAGACCGTGGCCTCAAACGGCCGTTAGATTCAAATTATCTGCACACAACCGTTTGACTAAGGCTTCTTTAGGCTTGCCCCCAACATAGTACATACACCAAAAATACAGTGCTGCACACTTGCAGCACTCTCGAAGGTTCACGCCGCCCAGGCACAAGAAACCACGTCAATCACCCGCCTGAGCATCTCATTTGCTTACACCTCAAGAGCATCCTAACCCACATGGCATGCTTTGCCTGCTGTCCCCCCTTACCAGCAAATCAGCACTCCTAAATGCAAGTCTCCACTCACGGATAGGATACAATCCACCACTAACTACCACCATGAGTCTAAAGGAAAGAAACACAAGACTCAGGCAGCGCACCAGCTCATCCACCTATGACCGGCCAGCTGATTGCCCACACAAACCAGCCAGCAACACCAGCCTGAAGATAGACACTTCTTCCTACGTACCCAGCCTCGGCCTAACCAGGCTAGTTAGACCCAACTCCAGATTCCAGAGCCAATTCACCCAATCAGAGAGCAAATTCTCCTTCATCACCCCACAAGAATTCCAAACACCATGCTTAGGCCTTGCCCATTTATACAGACACTGCTCCTGAATCCGCCATTCCCCCTCCAAGAAACAAAACTTATCTAGCCTAAGAACCCCAAAAACCCCTGCATTACATGCCCCCTAGCACTCTTATTAGCCCTTCTCCCTCTGCCAGTGTACCCTCACCCTGCTCCCCCTCCCCTTCTAATACCTTCACCTGTACACTAATGAAAGCACGTTACATCTGCGCTCATGCCTCTGACATCCACAACCTCTTACTAGGTAACAACTTAGACGCACTAGCCTTATCCTAAACCTGGCCACACAAAGCAGTCAGTCCCCTCCTTTCTCTCGACATACCCATTGGATACTCCATTCTATGAGTCGACCGTCAAGACGGCCTAGGAGGTGGAGTTGCCTTCATCCACAAATCCACCCTCCCCATCAGAGCCTCCCCTCTGCAGCATCTACCAGGCTATAAAATCCTACTGGCCAAACTTGAATCCTCTCCCAAACCACCATCAATTTACTTCTCCTCTATCGCCAACCTTCCCACTTTTGTAATCCAGAAACCGACCTCCCCCTCCTCATCTCCCCGCTCCTCAAGCCCAATACTAAATTAATGCTCTTAGGAGATATCAATCTAGGCTACAAAGACCCCACTGACCACAAGGCCTTTGCCCTTGCATCCGCCCTTGTAGAGATGAACTTCAGTCAAGTGCTCCTCTCACCTACCCACGAAAAAGGAAGAACACTTAATTGGATACTCTGTGCAACACTCCCCTCCAAGTTTCCTCCATTCCCCCCTTCCTTGGTCAGATCACTCATTGATCCTCTTCACTTTTACCACCACTACTAAAAACACTCCTAATATCAGCAAACCCCATCGCATCACTGCCAGACACACCAGTAAGCTCACAGTCGAGATTCTGACTCGCTCCATCCTTGCCTCCCTCCAATCAGACCCAGGTAACTCTTCCCCCGAAGTCATGCTAGCATCCTACAACTCCGCATTGCTCACTGCACTTGATGAGCCCGCTCCCTTCAAAACCCTCTCCCGTAAAAAAAGAAACCCCCAAAACTGGTTCACTGATGACCTAGCCTCCCTCTGGAAAAAGAAACGCATCCTTGAACATCTCTGGAGAAAGAACCCTACTTCCACTAACAAAGTAGCCTTCAAGTGTTTAGCTCAGACCTATAATACACAGCTATCATTGCCACCAAAGCCAACATCTTTAACACCAGAATCTCTGATGCAAGCACATACACCAAAGTGTTTTACAAAATTCTAGAGAGCTCGAATCCCCTGCACACATATCAGACAATTTTCCCAAATATAAAGCATGGTGCACACTCATCCAATCTTCCCTGGAAACCAAAACACGGAAACTAAGGGACGAAGCTTTTCTCAAAAAATCCCTTCTACATTCTTGCCACTAACCCCCCTGGACAGTACCTCCATGACTGCAACCTCTCCTACTCAATTCCAATTCTCTGCCATCTCCCCTCCTGAAGTCCTCACAACCATCCAGCACATGAAATCATCCAAATGTGTTGGTGACACCTGCCCAGTTCACATTGTGAAAATGTGTGCAGAACCCTTGGCTCCTACCATAGCCAGCTTTCTTAATGCATCATTTAAGTCCAACTAAATGCCCACTGCCCTCATCAACCACGTCTTCAGCATCCTACAGTCTTGGATGGCCACCCATCATCTTTGCCTGAATAAATAGAAAACAGAGTTCCTTATAGTGGGCTCCCCATGCTGCATCAAACACCTCAGCCCATCTTCTCTTCCTTTTGCATCAACGGGAACACCATCCCTGTCTCCCCCCCTGTAAAAACTCTAGGTGTTTACCTGGACGCAGAGCTAATTGTTCAAAAATATGTCTATCACTATCACTTACTCTGCAGCCTTCGCTACCAAACTTAGAAACATTTACAGGAGATTCCTTACATCTAACAACAGTCTCACCCTCGCCAGAGCCATCATAGGCAGCTAACTGGATTATTGAAATGCCATCCTAGCAAGGACCTCCACAAAAAACATCAATAAACAGCAAATGCTCCAAAATAACTCTCTCAGAGCAGTCTTGGCTCCAATCGCTCCAATCATTGTGGGACTCACATCCCACAAATCAGACGGGAGGCATACTGACTCCCCATCAAAGCTTGCATCGAATTTAAACTCCTTAATATCACCTACCGCTGCTTACACAACACTGCCCCCTGAAAGCTGGCATTCCCCACTATTACAGTGAAATAACCAAATAGGAGACACTAATGGACACACCCCAGTAGGGAATGAGACCAAAACCAAGTGAGGTAAAACATAAGTCTTTATATAAAGTTAAACAGGGGCACGCAGAGGACTCTGCTCTCCCAGAGCCCTCTGCAAAACAACAGAAAATTAATGTTATATTACAAAAACATGGCATCTATGACATGGACTATAGGGGATAATGTAAGACGTGCTCATTGGACAAAGGGGACTGGACAGTGGGCCTCATTACGAGTATGGAGGTAGCCATGCCGCTTTTTGCGGCATGGCTACCTCCATACCAGGTACCGGGTCTGGGTTCCTGGAATGGGGAAATACCGGGCCATTCCGACCTTGGAAGGCCCGGTAATTCCCTATACCTGTAACATGCACCCAGTACATTCCCATTCCGATATGAGCCACCCTAGGGCTCAATGGGAATGGGGAGGATGCTAACAATGGGCCCGTTAATGACAGGCCCGTTGTAAGCATCCTGGTCTGTTGGCGGGTCCTGTTAAGGACGCCTGGTTTTACCAGACGTCCTTAGCGGGACCCACGAACAGACCTCGCAATGAGGCGGTAGATGGTTAACAGCGCCGTTAACCCTCTACCACAATCCTCGTAACCCCCCGTTACTCCGTTAACCCTCTACCACAATCCTCGTAATGAGGCTCAATATCTTTTCTGTAGGGTTGTTGCTCCCTGATTGGTCGGCTCTGGACTTGTATATTTGTGGAGCATGCTGGTCAACTGGTCAACTGGGCTTATCTGGGAGGGGTGCAGGGTCAGGCGATGTCCAGGTTGCTGTAATTCATGCTATCTAATTCTTTACCCTTTCTGCCACACACATTTTAGTACTACACATAAATTTCAATGCACATTGCATATATCAGTTAGCAGTTGACCAGAGCCATCAAGAATGAGGATACATGGGCCCAGGTGCCTTATCTAACACAGTATTTAGGTAAACACATTAATCAAACATCCCTTTACATCTTTATGCAGGTGTCTTACTTTTTGTTAGCACAAGAAGAATATATAGCTGCAGAGGATTAGTGACAGGGGGTGAGCTAGGGTGGCACAGGGGTGAGGGGCGTTACTTAAGTACCGAACATTGCGACTCTCCCAAACGTCTCCGTTCAGCTTCCTCATCTACTGCTTCATCCCAAGCCGGGGTTCCTTTTCTTGGCATCCAAGCCCGACACACCGCCCTAAGACTCTCCCCTGCTTTGCTTATTCATCTGGGGTACAAGCCATGTATATACAGCCCCCCTCCCCTTCCAGATCTACCCATACTTCGAACTTGGATGCTTGGAACGTGGGACACGAAGAATGTTTCTGCTGAAGTAAATAACTTAAACTTGTCTGGGATTTGCGCCAAAAGTTCAGAGGATTCTGCAGAGATATAGGGCCTCATTCCGAGTCGGGCTGTAAGGGTTAACGGTCACCGGTAACGAGACCGGTGCCGTTAAACCCTTGCCGCCCTATTCTGAGTTCCCTTTGCGGGTTGGAACTTAACACCTGCTTTTTGCAGGCGTTAAAAAGCCAACCCGCAAAGGGACCTTGGAGCTAATTACGGCACCGTAATTTACGGTCCCGTAATTAGCACCTTCCCCATTCCCATTGGGCCTTATGGGGCAAAAATGGGAATGGGGAAGGGCCCATGGTGAATGGGGAATTACCGACCCCGCCAACCTTGGAATGGGGCGGTAATTCCGCCATTCACCATGGCGGAGTCGGAAAGTTAACGGCGTCAACCAAGGCGCTAATAGCGCCTTAGTTAACGCCAGGGTCGGAATGAGGCCCATAGTTTGATGATCTCCGTTTTTGGAATATTGTGCTTTGTACTGCTCTTCAGATAAAACATCATATGCAAGGGGTTCTTCGGTCGTTGATGGGGGTGCCTGGGATATCTTTACTGGCACCCACTCCCCTTGAATGTGGCTTTCTGGTATCACCATCAGGGCTGAGTGCCGCATTGCCAGAGCGCAGGTGCCCCTCCATGACTGTGGAAGGTGAAAATACACCTGTTTGCCGCATACCCAGTAAGTGTCCATTAAAGCTGTTGTTCCTTTTTTCATGTCTTGAATGATGAGAGTTTTGCTACAGTTCTTGTTTGTACCTAAGTGCACTTTCTCTTCTCTGTGGAAGCACAGTTTGTATGATATATCAGGTTGCACCTTGATTGGTTTCTCGAGACCTGGTACCCATGTTAGTTTGGTGATGTGCTGAGACCAGATTGGAGTGCATGTGCTTTTAATACATTGTAGCTTCTCGCCCGACAGTCCTCGTAGAGCCTCTGCCTTACACGTTACTCGTTCTTCAAGCCACTTGTTGTCTGTTGTCTGAAAACATTGTCCCTTGGATCACGAAAAAAGGTTTCTTAATTCAGATCACTCCTTGCGGCTTGTTGTAGCAGGTTTTTTCGTTCTGCAGCATTTGCAGTGAAACAGTGTGTGCTTGGTAGGTGCTTTTGATTCTGCACAGTGCAAGATGGATCAGACACTGAGCCTCTGCAATAGGTGTCTCCTGTTGTACCTCCTGTTGTAACAACACTTTATGGGTCCATGAGGCATGGGGAAACAAAGAGCACACATAGCAGCTTTCGTTGGTAGGTTACTTTCCTATTGTGCTCATGTCTGCGCACCATTTGTTGGACTGATCTGGGTGTCGGGGGTCTTCTACTGTATCTAAACCTAGACCATGATATTCATCATACCTTTTCCGTCCTGCCCCACTTTTCCACCTCCTGCTCCCCCCTGGACCATTGGGGATTTCTACTAACTTCTGGTATCGTATTGGGAACATTCCAGCTATTACCCTTGCTCCTCTCCCATCGCTTTGCTGCCAACCCATTTTGCCATAAGCTGAGGCGGGAGTCTGTTTTTCATCATTTACATAATTGCCGCGTGTGGTAGCTTGTGTGGTTGTATAGAGATCTGCATATGGCAATGTAAATGCATAAGGGTTAGGGTCATTCATGTCGTACTCGTTAAAATTCATGCTCATAGTAGTCAGCTATGAAATAGGTCATCAGCGGGGCTCTGACAGTTTTATTTTGTGCAGGGTAGTGAGGTTTGTAGAAACATTATGGGCCCATATTAGTTTAAAGCCATCCCATACGAAGTCAGATCCTTCTTGTATTAGTTTTACTCCTCCTCCCCCTCTTTCATATCAATATATGAAATATATTGCCCAGTATAATGCTAAGCCAAACAATTGTGTAAAAAACAGAACTGTAGAGAAACAAAGCCCGCACTCGAAAGAATACATCCTAGTACTGCTAACATTTCTCCTATTACTATCCATTGTAGAGTCGCTGGCATTAAGAGCCCTCGTTTCTGCCATCTCTGTACCTACAGAGTGAGATACAATTGGGTTAAGCATACACTGTACATTTAACTTCAAGTTATGTTTATTTCCATAGAAGTAGTTTTTACGTAATCATTTACATCTTAAGATATAACCAGAGGGAGAAAAAACGGAAAGAAAGAAAGACAACAAGAGAGCAAAATACACTGGGAGAGCATAGAGGAAGAACGAAAGAAAAAGTGGGTCAAAGAGAGAGAGAGAGAGAGAGAGAGAGAGAGAGACAAAGACTGGAAACAGATATATCTTGCAATTGCAGACATATGTATTTTGCATTCTGCGAGTATCTTTCAATTTTATATACACTTGTTTCTTTCTTTTTTATACACCATTTATTTGCAGTTCATTGTTTCTTGTTCCCCTTTGTATTTCTTTTGTTCAGGTAGCGCTGTATAACCTCTCTTTATGATCATTAATGCTATGTTTGCGTTGTGCTTTTATCAACATTCTCTTCCCCCTCCACTATAACACTGTTATGTGCTTTTTGCACATCCTATAGATCAATCCAGTATTTCAGCCCTTTTACTTTCACTGCATTGGGTGTACAGTATCTTACCTCATATGAGCCATGAGATCATGGAGCATTCCATCGCCATACAAAGCTGCGCTCATACACTCTCTCCCCAGGCATTAGTTGTACATTTGGGCTATCTCCTGCTGTAGTCACTGTGTCACTTTCACTTTCCTGTGTAAAGGGCACGGCTATTTGCTTTGCTATTATCCTTGCTGCTCTAGTCAACTTCCTTAGGTAATCTTGGAACTCTTCACCCAGGACCGTTGCTGTTCTGTGTGCATCTGATATTCTCCTTAGAGGTGATACTGGGGTGTGCATGCACCTCCCTGTCACTATTTAATGGGGTGACAAGTGGTGGTGTTTGCTGGGCTGGTTTCTCAATTCAAATAGAGCTAACGGCAAGCAGTACACCCAGTTTTTCTTAAGGGTGTGGCACAATTTTGACAATCGGCTGTTGAGGAGGCCATTGATTTTTTCCACAATCCTGTTAGCTTGCAGGTGATAAATCAAACACAGCTTGTATGTAATCCCCAGCAGCGCAGTTAATGCTTTGAATAAGTCATTGACAAAATGTGTCCCATTGTCGGATTGTATGACGTCACATATCACCCACCAGGGAAACACTTCCCTTACTAGGAATTTTGCTGCACATTTCGCATCTGGGTGGGCGCAGGGTCCTGCTTCCACCTAATGCGAGAAGGGGCAGACCTCCACAATCAGATATTATGCTCCATTACACCTTTCTCCCATGTCTGCATAGTCAATATGCAGTTCACTGAATGGTCCGATGGGACTGTGCAGTGTTCCTCTCAATGTCCTCAAAGTCATTCCTGAGTTGTATGTCTGACAGGTTTTACATTCTATGCCCACTTTTCCATGTGTTCCTGTAACCCTGGCACAAACCAATTTTCTTGGATATCTGCTGCTATTTGTTGTTTTGCAGTGTGTGTGGGGATGTGCAGTTGCTGGAATGCTACCTCTGAAAATACCTCCCCTCTCGAGCTCTTTGCTCCTCTACCTCCAACTCCCTCAGGGTCAGTCATTTTTCAAAGAAACAAGCTGGGGGTATATCTCTGTCTTCGGCTGGGGCCTCCCTCTGGAACAGCCTCCCTGCCGCTCTAAAACTTGAGGAGAACCATCTCTGGTTCTGGAAGCACCACAAGACCTTCCTCTTTTCTACTGCCTTCGCTCCCCCTCTCCTCTGCTGATCTGTTCTCTCTTGGCACTGTGCACCTGGCCACCCTCTGTCCTCCGGGCCCAGGTACCTGCTCACCCTGCCACCCTCCCGCACTGCCTCCGGGCCACACTGGGGTCTGTATCTGTACCCATACAGCCCCCCCCTTTTACTTCCTACACTTATCCGATCTACCCTGTCTGCTGCCTTAAACCTAACTCTTGCAAATTGCTGGCTGCACTATCACTGTTTGTTCCATTTTTTTAATTATTTATTGTTATTTATCTGTTTCTCCTCTGCTTCAAACTTTCCACTTCTCCCCCTTCCATGCACTTTTCCCTCCCCCTCTCCCATGCACGTGCACGTTCTCAATGTCACTGGGCCTAGTAAGATCTCTGTTTTGTTCTCCCCTGTTCCCCTCCCTTGCCTTGTCGCACTCTGAAACACTTGTGTATGAGCGTGATAGAAATAAAATATCAATATCCTCTAATAACTCCACAGGCATTACTAGTTTTTCTGTACAATTTTGCTGCTAGAGGAGGTCAGTGGATGACTGAGTACACCCTCTTTTTGCCCATAACTCCTGTTCCTCAGATGGAGCCCGTTTTGCAAATCAATTATTTGTGAAATTGGCATTGAGTTGTAACCCTCACCTTCACACTTCCTTTTAAGATGAATTTTCCTTGTACCTCCCTTCCTAGGTCGGCTACCTCTTTGGCAGAAGCATCCGCTGCCGCCTTTCCCAAGGAGATGATGACATTGTTATTTGTGTGGGCCTGACATTTAACAGGGCCATCATTGTTGGTTCTGTTAATGCTTCTATCAGCTCCTTTAGAAGCTCGGGATGTTGTACTGAGGACCCATCTGCTCTCCTGAACCTCTCCTTCCCCATCGTGATAAACCCCCGTGTACTGTTGTGGTCATGTAAGATGAATCTGTGTAAATATTTACTGCACACCCTTTTGCTGTGTGTAATGTTTCAATTAGCACTACTAAATCTGCTGCTTGTGCTGAAAAGTGTGCTGGCAACCGCTTTTGTACTATTGTTTCACATTCCTCTTCTCCCAGTCGCACTACTGCTGCCCCTGCATTTTTTTCTCCTGTCTCTGAGTTTATTGATGCTGACCCATCAACAAAGTACAATTCTCCTTCCTCCATTGCATTCTCGTTTGCTTTGGGCATGTTATCATCTTCCCCCCTATATTTGGCACAGTCATGGTTTTGCATATCTTCTATGGTACATGTCTTGGTAAGGAATGTAGCTGGGTTTACTGTTTTGCACTGCACTATGTGTATGTTCGGGCTGGAGAGGAAAATCTCATATGCTGTGGCTCTCTGTGTTGTTAGTGTGGATTTTGATCTTTCAAGGATGTCAAACAATGAATGTTCAACAAAGTCACTGAGCATCCATCACAATTGTGTCTCTTTTCTCAATCGCGAATGAGATGGCTGCGAGAGACTGTTCACATGCGAAGTGTCCCTGTATTACCGCGTCAAGTGTTCTGCTGTAGTATGCTAACGGCTTGTGACGTAGTGATGTTTTTTGTGTCAGT
Source organism: Ambystoma mexicanum (assembly GCF_040938575.1). NCBI lineage: Eukaryota > Metazoa > Chordata > Amphibia > Caudata > Ambystomatidae > Ambystoma > Ambystoma mexicanum. The sequence continues at coordinate 1,190,859,187 of NC_090931.1, read as the reverse complement.
ACTGCTGTCATCAGTACTCCATCACAATGTGAAAACATGTTAAACTCGCCACCGCCATAATCAGGGGTTGCTAAGACTGGTACTGTTGAAATCAAATCTTTAAGTGTGCCAAATGCTGTACTAATTTATGGTGTCCATGTTAATGTGGTGTTTTCTCTCTGTGCTTCTTTTATTGCATGCAATAATGGTTTTGTGTATGCTACATAGTCCAATACCCACGCTCAGCAATAATTGCACATGCCCAGGAATTTTTGCATTTGCTTTACTGAGTTGGGTTTGCTCACGGCGTGCACTACTTCTTCTCTGTCTGGTATTATTCTCTTACCATCTTTTGATAAGAGTTGTCTCAAGTACAACATTTCTGTTAGACAGTATTGCAATTTTTGCTTATCTACTTTGTACCCCTTGTTGGCTAGCATGGTAAGCAATATTATAGAATAATTCCTGCACTATTCGTCATTCTCTCCGCAAATTAGCAGGTCATCCACATACTGAATAATAGCGCTTTTTGTGTCAATGTTCCCAATGTCTTCATGTAGAATCCTGTTAAAGATAGTTGGATTTTCACAGTATCCCTGGGGCAAACTGCAATGCTTGTACCTCTTTCCCGCCAGGGTGAATGCTGTTAGATATTGTGACTCTGGGTCCAGTGGTACAGAGAAAAACACATTTCACAAGTCTACCACTGTGAAACATGTGACTTTGGGATGCTGCACAGAATGAATGCATGGTTTGGGACAAGCAAAATTCCTTTTGTATGAAATCATTAAGATGCCTTAGGCCCTGTATCATCCTCCAAGCCCTGCCCTTTGATTTTTTGATTGGATAAATGCAAGTGTTTCAGGGTGAATTTGATGGCACAATAATCTCTTGCTCTAATAGGGGATGTATCGTTACTTTTATCCCCTCCTCTGCCTCTCTTGATAGTGGGTACTGTTTTACATGGGGTAGTATTGCACCTGGTTTGAGCTTGATCTTAACAGGGGTTACCTCCTGCAGGAGCCCTACATCATGGGGCCCTGTGGTCCATAGTATGGAAGGTGCTTGTTGCATGTCTTGATCGAAAAATGCTGGTGGTGCACTGACAATGGCCATGAGGAGTGTCATCACTTGTCTGTGTTGAATCATTATCTCACATGGGATGGAAATCTCCATTATTATTTCTCCATCAGTGTCATTGTCAGTGAACAGCTCCTCATCTGATATATCACGTAGTGCTATATTGGGAAATTGGGATCTATGCACAGCACTGTCTGCCACTCACACCCATGCATGTCCATACCTATGACCGCGATCCTGCATGTGGATATTTGTACACTGTGCAGATCTATGGACATTATCAACCCAGGCACCATCTCTCGGACTGCCACGGGGCGAAATACAAATTCTGATGGTACTCACCATTCTTGCACATTATCTCTGGCACCACTCTCGCCAATACCTGTATCCCTTGCACAAACATGTCTTGGTCAATGGGTATCCAACGGACTGTTAGTTCATTGGCTGGTGTGTGTATAAGCAACTTGGCCCTCATGGCATATATCCCTAGTGTTGAGCACACCATTCCTCTTTCTGTAAAAGAGATGGTCATGTTAAGCTTGCTGAGCTGGTCCCTCCCCAACAAATGTGTGGGTGAATCTTCATAGTATAACAGGGTTACCAGCACGTTTTTTCCTCCCACTGTTATATCCAAATCTTCAGTGTATGGAACCTCAACCACCGCCCTGGAAAAACCCTGCATCTACATTTTTCTGTTGAAAGCCGAAAGCAGCCTTTGTTTAGACACAATTTTTCCACTCCTGAGTCAACCATAAAAAATGAACTGTTTGTTTCCTATCTCTGACCCACCAGTTGTTCCTCGTCTGTTCGGAGGGTCGTTAATAGAACTGGACACGCAAGTGCTCTCTGTGGGCTGTCCTATGCTGGGTGTCTCATTGTTTCTTGATTGTTAAAAACATTGTCTCCCACCACTGCTGTCCCTCTGAATGGTGCCGGTGTGCCATTTGTTGTGATGGCGAATGGGTTATCGCGTGTAGGTGTCATTTGTTTATGTGATGGTTGGTATGGCTGTGTGCCTTGTGGGGGTGCTCTATGTTCATAGGCATACCGGGGATCTGCTTGTTCTTCACGTCTATATCTACCCATAGGCATGCCATACTGGCTACATGGGTGGAGGTGGCCATGCTGTTGTTCATTTTGGAAAGGTGCAATGGGACGGCTGCAACACTCTCTTGAAAAATGTCCCCATCTACCACAGTTCCAACACACTCCTTGCTCTCCTCCTCTGGGCCCCTGACCTCCATACCCCCTCTTGACACTCTGTACCCACCTCTTCCTCCTCTTCCGGCCCTTCCTTGCCATTGTGGCCCTCCATACTGCTCCTTGCCGGCCCATTGTTCCTGTCCATTTGCTGCCCAATTTGCTGTCATTCTTGCCTGTATTGCTATTGGCCCCTCCTCCCCATCTCCTTACCAGTCTACGGGGAGGGCGGCAGCTACGCTGCAACCTTCACCAATTTTGTTTGTATGAGCTTTGCCTTATCTGCCAACCTTTTATGCACTCCTTCTCCCTCTCTTTGATCCTCCTACAGTAGTGCACTATGATACTCTGTATTTCTGGCCAGCCTTTGGCGTCTATCCCGGCAATTTTATCAAGTGCCTTCTGTACTTCCTTTGGGAGGCCCCTCTTAATTATGAAGTAAAAAAGGGAGGTGGATTGATCCCAAGCCGTGCCTGTCTCTGCTCTCCACATGTCCTGCACTCAAAGAATGTAAGTTGAAGCATCTTCATCCTCCCCCATGGTGCACTGCATTACTGACTGCAAATTGGGAGTGTCTGGGAATGTGCTCCTCAGTGCGTCCCATACCCGGGCCCTCATAGTGTTGAATGATGCTCCATCATGGCGGTCACAATCCAATGTTACCCCGGGGAACACCCTGTTGGCCTGGTTGCCCACTGCAGAAACCAACAAACATTTTACGTCACCAACTGCAAGGGGGACCTGGGCTGTATTTTTCTCAAATGCATATGCGTTAGTATTCTTCCTCCCTCTCAGATTACACACTGTCTTGCCCCGTACTCACCTGCTCCTCTCCCTGATCTACTTGTATTATTCTGGCAAGGGCGTCATTTATTCGAAATTGAATCTCCCCCTTCTTCCAGTCATCACCCACTATGTTTACTGGGGTACTGGGCGTCTGGGGCAATGGGGTCCACTCGCCCCTCTGTAAGGGTGTACTTTTTTCACATAGCCCTCTGAGCTGCGTTAGTTCTGTTTGTGTCATTGTTAATCATGTTTCTAAGTCCTGTGTTAGGTGTCCTATATTTAGCAGAGGGGTGAATATTTGTCCAAATGACTCTTTTGGATTGTATGGGGGTGCGGCTGGGGCTGTAGCTGGTGACACTGGGGGTGTGCTTGGCTTTCATACATACACAGGGTCACTATATCCCCCTGCAGGTTTCGTTAGCATTGGGTATATTTTTGTAGGTTCTGTTATTTTTTCCTTACTCTCCCCCCCTCCCTCACTGTTATATGCTGCCTGGGGAGACGTGCTTTGGCCCTTATTCTTGGTTGGGGGTATTTCTTCAAATAACCTCCACAAATCCGACACTTCTGTTCGGGAGCTGTTTTCCCTTTTACTTAATGGTCAAGTATGTTGCTACCATGTCTAGTACCGGGTTATCAAATGACCCACCTTCAGGCCATACCTGGGGCATACTCTCCCCTTTCATTTCTGTATGTCACTGTTTATGGTATTTTAAAAATGTTTCGCTATACCATGTTAAACTTTGACATATATGCATAAGTGGTGTTTCTTCCCCCAAGAGCAATAGCCTTTTTTCACCAAAATTATAGCAATGCTGATCACGAAAAGCCTTGTTTTAGATTTTCAATTACTGCACTTTGTCATTGTCAAACCAAAATTAAACAGGACATTGGCCACGTCACTTGACACATAACACTCAATTAGACAGACACAACATGGATCATGCAACATTGAACAAAGTGTTACACACTAACATTAAAGCATAGTCCCTACCTCCCTACTGTCCCCTGTTCCCCTTTCCCTTAGTTCACCCAGAATCTCACCCCTGTCCTACCCCACCTTGACCACCCTCTGAAAGAGAAAAGAGAAAGAGAAAAATTAAAATAAAAAGCATTTCTAAATGCTACTCCATGTCTTTTCCTTATATAAGACCCCTACTTTATTCATTTTTTACCATTTAATTCCCTGTACTAGTCGAGATAGTACTACGCTAAACCACCTTCTACACCTTTGCGGATCTACGTTCCCGTACTTCGGTTCACCTTTTAACCTAAAAAAAAATCCTAATGGCCATATGAGAAAGAAAAGGGCAGTAAAGAATAGTTCCCCGCTTTCATCCCCACCGTAGATTCTTAACACACCTCTATCTCACTGCCTTCCCGTTTCCCCCCCCCACCTTCTTTTAGGATCTCTCACACTTGATACTTACGTGTCCGTATTGATCCGAGAGCCTCCGGACACGGTCTGTCAAGGTGCCGCCCCACACTCAATGGCCACATCGGCTCTGGCGAGTGGTACGGCCGGGTATTTGCAAAGTCGGGACCCGTGGAACCATCTGTCCTAATGTGCGTTCTTCTAAGGGTACCAGTTGCCGTAGGTTGGCAGCCTTGACGGGGCTGTGCCCTGGATCTCGCTGATATGACTGGGGGACGTCTCGTACCAAAATGAACGAAAGAACGCTATTGTGTCGGGGTCACAACACGAAAGCTGGTATTCCCCACTATTACAGTGAAATAACCAAATAAGAGGCACTAATGGACACACCCCAGTAGGGAAAAATAGCAAACAAGTAGAGTCCTCAGAGGACTCTACTACTCCGAGAGCGCTCTGCCAAAACAACAGAAAATACACGTTATATTACAAAAACAAGTCATCTATGACGTGTACTATAGGGGATACAGTAAATCACGGTCATTGGGCAAAGGGGACAGGACAGTCCCAGGAGGATAGCTCAGTGGCAACATGCGTGCCTTGTAAGCAAGACGACATGAAGCAACACTGGTTCAATCCCTGGGCCCGCGCTTAGAAACCTCTGGGTATTTAAGCGCGTTATAAATACGCAACTAACACAACAACAAAAAACAATTCCTGTAACAGTGTCTCGATGCCCGTGGGCTGTGTGAGCGCTATAAAAATGCAAATAAATAAAATAAATAAATAGTATCTTTTCTGTAGGGTTGTTGCTCCCTGATTGGTCGGCTCTGGACTTGTATCTTCATGGAGCATGCGGGTCAGCTGGGCTCATCTGGGAGGGGTGCAAGGTCAGGCGATGTCCAGGTTGCTGTAATTCATGATATCTAACTATTTGCCCTTTTGGCCACACAAATTTTAGTACTACACATACATTTCAATGCACATTGTATATATCAGTTAGCAGTTGACCTGAGCCATCAAGAATGAGGGTACATGGGCCCAGGTGCCTTATCTAACACAGTATTTCAGTAAACACATTAATTGAACATACCTTTACATCTTGATGCAGGTGTCTTACTTTTTGTTAGTACAAGAGGAATATATAGCTTCAGAGGATTAGTGACAGGGGGGTGAGTTGGGGTGGCACAGGGACGAGGGGTTTGCAACTGTTACATCAAAGCAGTGTTGGGTTAGCGGGGCCTGTGGTCTATAATTCTTTAGAAGGGGTCTGCTGGTGCAGAGGCAGGTTTGTGAAGATGGATGTTTTTTTCCTGGACCAGGCTCCAGCCCGGTGACACACAGGGCAGTGATGTAAAAGGAAGAGGAGAGATACAGTGTTTAGCTTGTTACATTTTGCACCCAAGCTTCTGTGAGAACAGGACAGCCATGGAGACGACAGAGGGGAGGAGGTGAGGGGTTGGCATGCTGGCTGTGCGCGGAGAATGAAGGGGAGAGGTGCCGGCCTGCATTCATCGTTTACATGCGGCCTGATAGAAAATGGAGTTGGTAGTTAACACAAAAGGGAGTCTTGTGGCTCGTAGACCATGAACAGTTATGTGTCATTTAATGGCTACCTCACACCTTGGCCAGAGGTGCGTTATCAACCAAGGAATGAGCATATCATGGGTGTTCAGTTGGAATGAAGGGGGGCCTGGGAGATCCTTCCTCCCTTAAACCCCCACCTCACAAAGTGTATCACCAAGAAACAAAACATGTGCAATCTCCGTTCCTTCACCACATCAGCCTTGGGCACAGTTAGATTTGCCAGAAAGAGAGCTGGGGACTCCTGCTTTACTACCATTGCTCCCACACTTTGGAACGGCCTCCCCCAGCATATTCAAGACAAACATGCCTATGCACTCTTCCAAAAGAAAATAAAAATGGAACTGTTCAACAAATATCTGTAACTTGTACAGCCTTCTATCCACACTGAACACGACTCACTATCTATGATGTAATGTAATTACCATACTGTTTCAAACCACTTTGTAACAAACTATGTGCCGCCTCTTATCGATTTGATACCTCTGGGTCTGGCCGCTACCAAAAAATACAATCAATAAAATAAATAAATAAATAAACTGTAGTTTGTGAATGGCCTTCATTTATTTATTTATTTGCATTAAAATTGAATTAACAATTTTTTTGCAAAATTAAGACATTACCAAACACAGAATCAAATCAGATTTCTACAAACAACAAAGGTCTTAGGTTGTAGCGATTAAAGAAATAAAAATAAGAAATAAGAAATAGGTACGTAGGTAAATGAACAAGTGAGTGAGTAATTGAAAAGATCTACCCGTACAGGTAATTCAAAAAAGTTTTACACTTCCGATCTCTGGGAGGACTTCGATCAGAAATTTGACTACTTCAATTATCTACTTGACTTTATGAACTGTTATTAAAACCTTCCACCAGCCATCAGTATCAGAGAGCTCATAATCCGAGAAAAGCAATCTTAAATATTTAGAGCATTTAGCTGCCAGGGCTGGACAGAATGTCACTATGAAAAACAACAAAGATTTGATCTTAGTCACATTTTTGCAGTGCCGACAGTGTTTAACCGTTGATTGGCCCGGAATCGCACAGATCTTGTTGGTCGGGTGTAAATTAAGACGAGTTCTCAAAAATAGATTTTGGACCCTTTTGTCTGGAAATTGTTGTAAGTATTTGCACAGTGAGTTTTGTTACCAGCTTTCTGAGGGCAAATGAGCCAGAGTGATAAGTACTTGCCGTCTCTTGCATTGAAATCCAGTCATAATCCTGCAGTTTTCTTTTAACCCATGATGGATTGGACATTAGTTGCTCAGTGGAGCTGCCGATAGCTTCAAGAAGATTTGTCATAGATATACGCCATCCACTCAAGGAGGAGTTACCGTTAGAACGCAACTCTCTTTGAATCATCTCCAACATCACGGGTCATGCAGGGTTAATGCATTTCGCTAACAAGGCCAGCTTGTTCCAGTTTACCATACACTTCAAGGAATTCAAACCAAGTTCTCTATGCAGGATGGCAATCACTGTTGACAAGGGAGCCCCCAGTACTCTTTTCCAAAACATACCTTCTAAACGACTCCAGAGAGAGTATGGGATTTGAACAAGGCTTCTGCCCCATAGATAACCACAGGCACTACATTGGATCTATAGAATTTTACAACTGGTAAGACGGAGAAGCGACCGAACATTCTGTTCAATGCACGAGCTTGACTGATGGATGTTTTCATTATTTCCAGAACATACCTTGTCATCTGGGTTTCAGGTCTGGAATTACTCAACCAGACACCCAATTACTTGAAAGATGGTACCTGTTTGATCTTCTCTCCATCTAGGAACAGGGAGTAATGGTGTTTCCACTGAGTGCCGTTGCCGAATGACATGGTCTTGATTTTCCCCCTGTTGATCTCCAGGTCGTTCTTTTTGATGTACTGTTGTAAGGTATCCAGTTGTATTTGAAGGCCGACAAGGGTTTGGTCAATTAGGACCACGTTGTTCGCGTATAAAAGCTGAGGCCTCCGACCTTAGGGGGGAATGGTCTAATAGACGTAAAGGCTTCAGGAATGTCCTCCAAGAAGAAGTATAGAGGGCTAGAGCCATAGGGCATCCCTACTTAACTCCTCTAAAAGTTGTAATTTTGCTGGATAGAATCCCTGCCTTATTCAATCTAACCCTTAGAGAGGCGTTGGAGTGCATTACCATGATTGGGTTGAGTATTCTGTTTGGGCACTCTCTCTTTATTAGTTCGACCAGAGCTTGGATTTGTTGATTTGGGCAAACGCTTGGACCAAGTCCACCAAAACCATGTATGTTTTAGGTTTGTTTTTCCCAGAGTTGCCTTTGAGAATTTGTAATAAGAGAATGTTCATCATGGTCCCCAGACCTTTAACAAATCCACCTTGAATTGGATCGTAGCATCTGTTTTCTGCACACCATGATTGAAAGTGATCAAGAATGTTGGAACTGTAAAGTTTGCCAATAACGTCGAGGAGAGCGATAGGCCGATAGTTTTTTGGATTTTCTCGGTCACCTATTTTATGAATAGGGACCACTATCGCTCTCGTCCATGAGCTGGGTTACTGATGGCAAATGGAAATTTGGTTAAATAGAATGGCAATGAAAATAGCCCATTCGTCGGGGAACTCCTTTTGCGTATAGTTGGACAACACGTAGGGACCGGGTGCTCTGGAGCCTTTTAGCCTCCCGATTCATCTTACAAGGTCACACTCGTATGTAGGGGATAGGCATAAGCCCGGACACTCGGTAGAGTCGATGGTTTCATTAGTGACACAGTTTGATGAATAAAGTGTGCTAAAGTGGCTTATCCAAGTTGCATCTCTGATAGGGTTTGATTGGCCAGGATTAGGAGTGGACCAGAATTCTTTGGAATCTTTACCAGCCAGTGTTCTTAACATGGACTCAGAATCTTTCTGGTACCGCTGATGTTTAGAAGCTAAAAGCCAGTTTTTGTACCTTAATTTGGCAACAGAGGCTGTACAGTGATTATTAACTAGACCAGACTTTGTTGCTGTGCTTAGAAGGTTTCTCACCTCTTTTCTTCAAGCCACTACTTCAATGTCAAATGTATGCTGGTGGTTTTGAAAGAAGATGCCCTTCTTAGGGCGGTAACACCATTGTTCTACAGATGAATATTCCACTGAGGAGTCTATATATCTCAAATCAGCCATTAGAGTTGTTATTCTTGTGGGGGATAGTTTCAGATGGAGGTCACCATTACAGGTGTCAAGTGCTGTTAACATCCGGTCCCTAGGTGACAAAGATGGTGACAAACATTCCAACAGCAAGAGATGATGGTCACTGTTCATTGTCTTTACAATCTGGAACTGCTTGGCCAAGGGCAGAACATTGTTGGAAATGTAGATATAATCTAGAACCGAAGTAGAGCCTCTTTGCTTCCATGTCGCTTGAGGCCATGAGGAGAGACCATACATTTTGCTTAGTATACCTGGGGTCATCAGGATTCCATGCACCACCTGGGCTTTTGTTGTTGGCTAAGTCTGGGATATTAAGGTCCCCACTAATAATTACATACAGGCACTGCTGGTTGATACATTTGTTGTCCAATAGGTCAGTGACCTGATCAATGAACAAACCCGTTGTTATCAGTTTAGGGTTCCAATACACGTTGATAATAATGATTTTGTTTACGACTTTGGTTGTTTGAGGTCCTCCTCACGTTTCCGCCCAACAACTATTTCTTGCATCAAAGCGTGTGTTGATGTAGAATTTAAGCGGGATAAAGGGCTTCCTGATTTCACCCCAGTCAGGAGACCCGTGGCGGGATGGCCCACAGGCCCTTTCAAGGCTGGCTTTTCCCTCAGCCAGGTCTCCTGCTGGCAAATCAGATCAAACTCTCCCAAGATGATTTCACTCGGTTTTGTCAAATGGCCAAACCCCCTGGTGTTCCAACAAGCAAGCTTTAAAGTTGCTGATGCAGATAAAAAGACGTTTATAGGTGGTTCCTCACAATGTAATCCTGGAAGCAGACTGATGGGTTGCTAGCAGTTATTGTGATTCGATAGAGCTCCAGCAAGTCATGTCCAGTGTGCTGAAGCCAGGCTGGGGCCTTTAGAAGTCACCCTCTGCTCTGCACATCCCACTTGACGAGCAGATGACTCTTGCTGGAAAGTGACACTTATCTCAAGTTTTGGTCCAGACAGGGCCCTACCCACACCTAAGGGGTCTGCAAAGATGTTTGGTAAAGGCAGGCGTGGTATTTTGTTCTCAGTTGATGATCCCACCCATTACCATTCCCAGCAATCTTCGTTTCTGATATGGGTTTCCGACGGATTGATGATATCTCGTCTGGCTGGTTGACAACCGTTTTGTTTGAACTTTTTGTACAAATTCTGCTAGAGGAGGATGCTTATTTTGGAGAGTTTTAGTTTGATTTCGTTTACATTTGCGTTGCTTTCTACAGAGTTGCTTTTTGGTAGCCGTTCTTTTGGGTCTGTTGGAGAAAAAAAAAGGGTGGGTTGGGATCTTGTGCAGTTTATGTGTGCTTTGTGCATGAGTGTCTGAGTATGATGGTAAGGATGTATGTAGAGGTGTGTGATTGTGCAATGGGCTGCTACTTCAGGTTGGGAAGGCTATTCTTGTATTTGTGTGTTACTATACTGGTGTTCAGATTACAATATAAAGTATGGAGCTGGTGAAGGGAAGCACTGATACTGAATCTAATGCAGGATTAATACAATTGTTTGTTATAGAATACTAGAATTCTACAGTGTTTGAATAACAGTTAGAACATTATGGCAGTATTGCACTTACTTTTTTGGATGGAAAGAGTAGGTTTCTTCTGAGTTCTCCTTTGTACTTCAGACGCTGCCTCTTTTCAGGGGAGTGGTCTTCACTGCAATTGTGAAAGAAAGAAGCTAGTAAATATGTGTGTTAATAGCACTATTGTTAATGTAGATATGGATTTCTTTGTTTTTGCAGTAGTAGTGCTTTCTGATAACTGTGCATAGCATGTACATGCACTTTCATTTGCCTATGTGCATGTGCATTCTGCATATTTCATTTAGAATCTGTTAGTTGAATGTGCTTTAGAAATGAGTACAATAGTAAGTGCACAGGGCACAGGCGGTGTTATTGGATGTTATGAAATAGAAGAAATAATCATATGCTTTGTTTGCTATTTTTACAGGGTAAATGGCAGGAACTATACGTAAAAGTGTGCAATGTATGGTTTTACCAGACGTCCTTAGCGGGTCCCTCGAGTGGCCCAGATGCTAACAACGGACTCGTCATTAACAGGCCCATTGTTAGCATGCTCCCCATTCCCATTGAGCCCTATGGGGGCTCAAATGGGGATGGTCCGGGTTCCCTGAATGGGGAAATACCGGGCCCTCCAAGGTAGGAATGGCCCGATATTTCCCATTCTGGGAACCCGGACCGGAGTTTGGAGGCAGCCATGCCCTTATTGTGGGCATGGCTGCCTCTAAACTCATAATGAGGCCCCATGTGTTGAGTCAACCGCCTCCTGACACTTTTGATTATTCACTATAAGGGCCCTAACTAAGGGGGCCCCTACCGGAATACCTATAGGCAAGTCAATGATGTTAAGTTCACCCTGATTAGCTCATGCTTGAGGTATCCGAGTATGATCTCGTTCACACTCCAGCTCAGGAGAATGCAGCTGGGGGTGAGGAAAATCACTGAGTAAACGAGAAGGCGCTGCTGAAGATTCAGAGGCTGTCAAGAAATCTTGCTGCTGCGGCGCGAGGACAGAAATAGCGTCATATAGTAAATCAGAAGGAGCGGGGCTCTCAAAAGCCTGTAGTGCGGGCATAGAAGATATGATTACATTCAGAGTGGTGACCTTAGGAGTACTCACCATATGACCCTTTGGAGTCGAGTCCAATCGGTCCATAGATGACGCTAAGGGCTGAGAGCATACAGGCGAAGACAGCCCCTGATCCAGAGTGTTCTGTTGTTTGCAACTTCTTAGTTGCATGGCCTCATGCATCGGCCACCGGACACCAGACACTCTGCAACGCTCTGCTACGCTTCGCTACTTAGGATGTTTATAAGGTCGTGTGAGCATGAGCGGAGGCGAAGTCTCAGCAAGCAAACAAGAAGAACAGACTGAGCATGCCCTATGCCCTGAGTCAGGAGGCAGTGAAGTCCGTAAAGCCAAAGTTCCAAAGAACAGCCTCAGCGAGTCTGAAATACGCAGGTAACAATATACCACAAATGCAAGCAGCAAATCCGAAATTCGTGAAGCAGGGTCTTGGGCATGCAGACACTCTGCAACACTCCTCAATTGAAAAATTGACCATGTGATTCACGCAACATTCATTTCAAATAGAGACACATCATGTAATCAAATAGAATTGGTTTTAGTCCGAGAGGAATTTCAAATGTTTGCCCATCATTGTTTCGTTCCAAACAACGTGTTAATGATAGACAACATGCATTTCTTTAGACTAGCTCGATAAAGAGATGCAAAGAAAACAGGAAGATTAAACAAAATAAAAACATTTCACAATAGACTTTATCTTAAATAGTGCCGATTTTAGTTAGAAGGGCAGGATAGTTCGAAGGGCAAGAGGTAAGAAGAAGAGAAAACATTAGAAACGCAACACCTGTAATGTCCCTACTCTTTGCCAAAGCAAGACATGTTTTTGAAAAGCTGCCCACTTCTAATAATGCACGAATGTGTTGTAACGCAATGACCTGTTGCCTTTTAGCAGACCAGCATGGATTCGTTCTTGCCCATTTGCAATGACCTGTTGCTTGAGAAATGCGAGGGTGTTTCTACAGATTGGACTGCATGGCATAGAAACCCTATTCACGATGCAAAGGCAGTGTTGTTGTGCACATCACTGCCTTGGCTAGCAGCATGAGGCAAATAGTGCTTCTTTTTTAGAGGATAAAAGGAAACTCATTGCCAAAAATGTACTTTTTTTATCTCTACGGGAATTGGTCCTTTGTGTTTTTTGATGCACTGTTTTTTATAGAAAGATGTCAGGTTAATTTTCGACTGCCGTGTTTCCGGATGCAGGCACAGAAAAGCTCATTGTGAGGCATATGCATAGTGGATGCGCTTTATTTGTGTAAAGGTTTTGTTTAAATGGCACCAATCTCCTACTGCTCCCAAGCCCTAAACTACACATCGTTCTCTAAGATCTAGAGTCACTCTGTGATTTCTTTTGCTAAATGCAAAGTACACCATTTTCAAAGTGCTCAAAGAGACCAATATAGGGAGTCGAGATTTTTCATGAGCGATATGCTTTTCATTTCCGACTGAATTGCAATTTACAGTGCCTTATCACATTCTATATCAAATGTTCATTACAATTCTAAATCATGTTCTCAATATATAAGTTGTTCTGATGTTAAGCGAACAGAATTACTATCACCTTGAAGTTAAAGAGTGTGTTAGAAAACGTGTATTGCTTGGTTTGCTGTTTTCAGAAAGAGTGTACCCACTTCACAATATTTACTTATTTATTTATTTTAGCATTTATCTCAGCGCACAAAGCGCTGAGGCATGTAGCTGCGATTTAATGTTAATGTTAATGAACTCTTACAACGCGCACCTCGCCCAAGGCCTCAGAAAGAAAAGCTTAGAGTAGCTGCGGAAAAACCAAGAGAGGACTCCGTATCACTAGCAAGGTTTGATCATCAGATTTGAAAAGAAATGTTTTGAGAGATTTCTTAAAATGTAGAAACTGTGAGGAAAGACGAAGAGGGCGAGAATTCCAGAGGCATGGAGCAACGAACTAAAAACTAGAGTCTCCAAAGCGAATAAGCCTGGCTTAAACATGGCTGCTCAAGTTTGTTGAGATTACTGGACCGAAGTGAGCGGGAAGTACGAGAATGTTTGAACCTTGGCTTCAGGTAAGAAGGTGCCTTATTATAAAAAAAGTGTATAGTACATTAGTGAAGGGCATGAATAAGGATATGGTTACATACAGAATTGGTGTGTGTAAACTACACAGACTGGCAAGCCTCACCTCATGATAGTGGGCTACATCAGGCATGCAGACAAGCATATGAGACAAACTAGGTGCAAGTTCACAGACTGCCAAAGCCACACCTCATGCTATGAAGGGTACATCAGGAGTGCAGGTACAGGAAGGTAAAGTACAACATTGAGTATGCAGTTATAGGTAAAGCAAATGCAGCACAAGGCTGAGGCGTCAAAGCAGGTGTGTTACAGGTAGCACAGGTTAAGCAGTACCAAGCTGTGGAGTCAACACAAACAGGTGTGTTGTATGTAGATTACATACATGGTGCTATGCTATCGAGAGATAGGGGATAGCCTGGCCAGTACTGAACAGAAGCTGGTCACTTGTAGAGAGACAGTGGAAGAGGTGACACCTAGTAGAACGCTAAACAATGCATCGCTCTTATGCCACTGGAAGCGGTTTGCTGCCTTCACAGTCCAGACAGAGATGTCCAGGATGGATGGACACAGCCCTTAGACTGCGTTGTATGTGGTGGGCCGGTGTGCTGGGTGCTTAGGGGAGAAAGAGGAATGGTGGTGCCATGAGTCAGCGAGCACAAACCGGGAAAGCCTTGCCCTTTATAACATGGGGCTACGTCGGCAGACCAGGTTAAGGCTGATGGGCATAGGATATCGAGTTTGAGATATGTTAGGTAACACAAGGTCCGGGGTGATGAAGAGGCTGGCGGACGGTTTTGAAAAGCGTTCGGTGATCATGGATCGCAGATAAATCAAGGAGGCGATGGTGCGCACGTTCCTGGACTGGATACCTGCCGGACCGCATTCTAGGCCCGGACAGGCTCTAGCCTTTCCAGGCGGACGTCCCCGCGGAAGGAGCTGGCTTTGCCTGCTGGCATAGGGAAGGCCTGGGAATAAGACTGGAAGCTGCCCATTCAAGAGTGCCGTTAAGAGGCACTCCTCGAAGTACAAAAAGCACTGATTTTGCGAGGGAAGTCGACAGCCATCTTCAGAGGGAGTCTCCGGATCAGGTTGTGGATTGCATTAAAAAATGTAGTCTCCCCTGAACTCCATGGTATTCGAGTTGAGGAAAGGGCCAGTGTGCTGGGCACAGACAGGCTCCAGCCTTTCCGTACAGCCTTCCCCGTGGATAGAGCTGGCATTGCCTGCCAGCACAGTGGAGACCCGCGAATAAGACTGGGAGCTACCCAATATGTCCAAAGGAATCTGCACTCAGTGGAGCAAATTCACAAAGGAATACCTTTGAGTGTGTATAGGGAAGTAGATACACTTGGTGCCTTTGCTGGCTTGCAAATGATCTTCCAGGGCATGTGTGCAAATTACTTTTTTGAGACACATTGTGTCAACCTACACTCAAAGAGCAAGGTCTTCCTTATTTTGTGTGTTCCTTGTTCTCGTTTAACTGATATATTTTCCCGATGAGCTACCCCATTGAGGAGGCGACTACTGAGTGTGCCCTCTAGTGACCATAAGTACTTCAGGGTTAGAGTGATGAAATGGCCCAAGTGTCTATGCAGAGCTAACTGATTAATGGCCGCATGTGTTGCATTGTAGTGTGGTAAAACCTTTTGTATCATCACAGTTGAAACACAATACATTCAATGCTCATTCTAATGACCAGACATTTGCCTGAGTCAACGAGTACAGTTTCACAACCAGATAAGAGATTCTGAGGGATGGAGTATACAGTAGGGGTGAGAGAAAGCCCGGGATAAAATCGATTACGAGTGGGTGGCTTTCATATATTTGAATGAATGTAATGCTTTGATTGGAAACAGTTATCTACTAGACTTAACTGTCCTAGTTTGACTGCTGGTTTACTCTTCATCACTACTTTTCGAAAACCTGAACACAAGTTTCTGAGTGCAGAAGACGATTCCAGACCGAAGGGAAATCCAGAGAATGCGCTGTTCCAAGAATTGTGACAGAGACTGCAGCTTGTTGTTGCTAAGAGCGAGAGAAAAGCTACCGGGGGTGGGATAGCTTTAAACCGTGGGCACTCCCAAAGCCTTACTTTTCATGATCAGTAAGTACCCTGAACAGGAAAACATAAACACCTGCACGGAGATGCTCCTTCCCTCTAATTACAAACCTACCCGGGATACAGCCAGCTAAAATGATATGGCTTAATAGGCCTGACATCTGATGCCACTGCTCTGGTGGCTTAGCAACACTGCATGGGAATGTCATTGTGTTAGAATCAAGTAACAGACTCTGACCCTGGCGATAACACAGATCATGTGGGTAGTGAGTAATGCTTGAGATTTCCTGGGACTGCATTACTTACATGTAACCTGCACCAACATTTTTGCTTACAGTAATGAGTTGTGAAGTACATTTTAATAACCCGTCTTCGCGGCAACGCTTTGATTCAGATCAATACTATATTACCCCACTCCCATACTGAGAGGTGATCTTGATGAATTGATCCCAAGTAAGGGAGGTGATTACATATCCAACCATAAGTCAGGACGAATACTCCCTAACCTTTGCCAGCATCACTAGGACTTTCAGTGATTTCACTCAGACAACACACAGCACAGTGAGTAAGTCTTAGTGCAGGTCTGCATGTAAGAAAATATGTACTTTGCTGGCATTCGCTTAACCACCCAGAGGGCAGAGGAGCTTAAATACATCTGCAAGACAGGCAGAATACATTTTAATATCTTGACCAAAGCAGAATTCCCTGATTGTATTCTCCGGTACGTACCATACTATCCATATTAGAGCAATATGATGATTCACGCAAACGAATCGAAAAAGAGAAAAGAGACAAAGGTATAGAGAATGCAAAAGCAAGCCACTTGGACATCATCTCCGACCCATCCGGGGCCATCTTCGAGCTTGACAGATCAATTCATTCTACCAGTCAAGCAGATTGTGCTGGATATACAAAATGTCCAGCTGCGAAAGAAGCCTGAGAGCTGCAAAAAGGAATCTTGGACCTTGAGAGACACCGACGAAGCTGAGGAAAAGAAGGAGAGTGCCCAGTATACAGAGTTTAAGAAACTGTATTTGGAAGAGGAAACGCACAATACACCAAATAATACAGCCAGGACATGGAAAGGCACAGACACCCCGCTCTGCCCCGCCCCCCCCCCACCTCCTTCCTGTCCCACTGAAGAATTTGGTTCGTGAGTATGATGATTCAGAAATCCTGTCATCATAGTGGGCTTCGTTTAATCCGATGTGCACTATTTACAAATGTCATGAGTGGAATACAACTGATGACAAACTTGCTTAACTCAGTTTAGAAGAGTAAAAGTATAGCAGCATATGGGAAGTGTTAGTACACGTTTGGGAAAACGCATGCTCACTGTCTGGAAAGAAGGTTGGATTCCTGGAAGAAACATAACCTTTCTTTGGGAAATCTGGGCAACGAGAGCAATGGGGAAATGTAATAGCATTATAGCCTCATCATGTTTGAGCACATTTTCGATGCTTGATGAATCAACATCTCAATGGCCCTCATTAGAAGCCTGATGGTATCCCACTGGTAAATCCGGAGGGATATCACCAAACGGACATTCTGTTACTTGTGCTTAATATCCCAGAATTTCCAGAATATCACAGGTGCCGGCAATGGTAGGTTAATCCCCATTCCATTGAGTCCATAGGACTCCATGGGCAGATTCCTGGTATTACCGGCACCAGTACTACCGTCACCGGTAAAACCAGTGTTTGTAATACCAGTGTTGTAATTATGGTTGTTTTTTGCTGTTGGTGTGCCTGACCAACCTCCAGCTATTGGGTGCATATAAATTAGACCACCACATGTCAAACATGTAGTTTGGCGCTGTGCGAAACTGGCATTAATGGAATTACCACCATTTTTTCCCACACTGCCAAACTTATAATGTACCCCAATGATTTCAAAGTGGCTGACTCCAAGCCGCTTGCCATGGTTTCAGACAAGTGGATTTCCCAACTAGTCAGTGTCATAATGGGTACTGGCCTCCTCACGAACAGGATACACACTGAAACAGTAGTACTCAAAAGCCTTTTCCAAGCTGGCACCTTTTAAACTCCTTAAAGGTGGACCAACTTTTGTCGGGTGATAATTATATTTAAAATGTACAGCATTTTGATGAGAGCACTATATGAAGAACAAATCATTATCATTCCCATACTTGTTTTATTTAGGCCTTATCTGGGTTCTTGGGTACCTCTCCCACCTGGCGAGCGGTGCTGGAAAAGTGGTACATTGTAGAAGCTGTGGCTGCTGGTGGTCACAAAAGAACACCACAGACTGGTTGCAAACTACATTTCCCACCAATCACAAGTGGCAGCTATCTTGGAAGAAGCAGTGGCCATGCCAACTTCCCCCTAGCATCATTAATCATTCGAACACCAACAAAGCAATTTCTCAATGTCAGCAGTCCATAGTTCTTGAGAGGAAATGTGAACCTACAGCACAGGTAATGAACACTGGAGACACAGAACGAGACACAGGATCACTTCAGGGTCATACCATTGCCTAACCTCACCCAAGAGGAACTACGAGGTGTTCTTTTTATTTATCATAGTGTTATCAATTGACATCTGCCTGAAGAAGTACAAGGATGATTAGAGGCCAAAGAGATTTAACGAATCCAGCGAATTCATCCCTTCTCCCCAAAGGGGAACCATCCCATTTGTGGCTAGGGAGGTGAGCATGCTCTGCTTACACACTATAGGGGACAGGGCAAGCAGGATCCCCTGTGAAGGAATCCCCAAGTGAAGTGTTTACTACACCACCCTTTAACTCAGATCCCAGGTATGTGTTGAATGTATGGCCATTTAGTGGTTCCATAATATGCAGGGCTCTTCAAAGGTGACTAGCTTGGTTTCTGGCCCAGTACCGTTGATGTACATTTCTGAAAAACAGCACCTATGGTGTCTCCTCTCTCATTCCAGGAAGAACTTTAAAAGACCCAGAAGGTGGTGAAATCAATACGATAACCAGACAAGCTGAGAAGTCAGAGAGCCCATGAGGGGTGGAGCCACGTAGAATACCTCACGAGTAGGTGAACGCTGCACCATTTTCCGATTACCTGAGGGGCCAGGGCGTCCACACTGGGCTAAAAGATGAGAAAAGCTAGAGGGGATCTATGTGATTATTGCGACGGCCGAAGATGCCAACTTTTGTTTTTAACCCTTTACCCCACATATATATGCGGGAGGAGACCCCCCACAGCTCCCCCCATATTAATATTATATTCTATACCCCCTCACATATATCTGCGGTGTAAGGGGGGCTAAAAAAAAGAAGTCGGCATTTTCGTCCATCGCAATTGTCAGGTCAACATTTTGGTAGGATTCCACCAGAGGTGGTTAAAACCTTGCCGGGGTGAACAAGAGCCTGAATATAAAATCAGAACAATCAGGAAACAAGGAACAGGTTTGGAGAACCAGCTACTCCAATGTGGAGATTAACTTTTTGAACTGATAATAATGCTTTCATGGGGGTCCCGAACAATCATCTAAAAAAAGAGAGCCATTTATTCATTTATTCATTGGTCACTTATTAGGTGCTTATACAATTAGCAAAACTGTTTCAAAGCACCCACAGGGCAGACAGGGCGGGGAATGTAGAAATTAATTACAGCAAGATATTAATTGCAATAATAGTGCAAACAAGTAATGCACTACCGCCCGCTCCAACTCCTGCTCCCCTCCTTTGACGCCATCCATCTGGTGTGGTGAGTGGATTGTGCCCCCACACCCTACTGGGCCTTGCCAACGTGAACTTTTGCCTGCTAAATTTCGAGCCCCAGCTCCCCTGCGCTGCCTCTGCTTCCCCGGCCCCTCTTCCCAGTTCCTTCCCCTCTCCATTCCTCCCATCCCGCCCACTGTGCCCTGATTGGTCCCTTCCAGTGAGCCTAGCAGGCCTACCACCCGCTCCAACTCCCGCTCCCCTCCTTTGACGCCATCCATCTGGTGAGGTGAGTGGATTGAGCCCCCAGTCCCTACTGGGCCTTGCCAACGTTAACTTTTACCTGCTAAATTTCGAGCCCCAGCTCCCCTGTGTTACCTCTGCTTCCCTGGCCCCTCTTCCTGGTTCCTTCCCCTCTCCCCTCCTCCTGTCCTGCCCACCGTTCCCTGATTGGTCCCTTCCAGTGAGCCTAGCAGGCCTACCACCCGCTCCAACTCCTGCTCCCCTCCTTTGACGCCATCCATCTAGTGAGGTGAGTGGATTGTGCCCACAGACCCTACTGGGCCTTGCCAACGTTAACTTTTGCCCACTAAATTTCGAGCCCCAGCCCCCCTGCGCTGCCTCTGCTTCCCCAGCCCCTCTTCCTCGTTCCTTCCACTCTCCCCTCCTCCTGTCCTGCCCACCGTGCCCTGATTGGTCCCTTCCAGTGAGCCTAGCAGGCCTACCGCCCGCTCCAACTTCTGCTTCCCTCCTTTGATGCCATCCATCTGGTGAGGTGAGTGGATTGTGCCCCCAGACCTTACTGGGCCTTGCCAACGTTAACTTTTGCCCACTAAATTTCGAGCCCCAGCTACCCTGCGCTGCCTCTGCTTCCCCGGCCCCTCTTCCTGGTTCCTTCCCCTCTCCCCTCCTCCTGTTCCGCCCATCGTGCCCTGATTGGTCCAGCTATCCTCTACTCAGTTCATCTCTGACCCCTAGGGCAGCCCTCTGCCCGGCAGCCCCATCGGCTAAGGACCACGAGGCAAAGGACGGGTCCTACAAAGACGGACCCAGGTCATATCTGGAGGTATCTGCAGGAGAAGCAAGAACCCACCAACAAGTAAGTGTGGCAAGGGCAGGGCCAGAAGCAATTACTTCTCGCCATACTACCCTACCACTCAACCTTCAACATTTCGGATGTGTGCCCAGTAGCCTCTCTATACAAAGTTGAATCTAGAAGTGTGCCCAATAGACACTCTGTGAAAGTTGAATTTACAAGTGCATTTAGAAGTTGAATTTAGAAGTGTGCCCAGTAGCCTCTCTGTGAAAGTTGAATTTAAAAGTGTGCCCAATAGACTCTGTGAAAGTTGAATTTAGAAGTGCATTTAGAAGTAGAATTTAGAAGTGTGCCCAATAACACCTCTGTGAATTTAGAAGTGTCCCAATTGCCCCTCTGTGAAAGTTGAACTTAGAAGTGTGCCCAATAGCCTCTCTGTGAAAGTTGTATTTAGAAGTGTACCCAATAGCCCCTCTGTGAATTTAGAAGTGTGCCCTGTAACACCTCTGTGCAAAGTTGAATTTAGAAGTGTGCCCAATAGCCGCTCATTGAAAGTTGTATTTTGAAGTGTGCCCAATAGCCTCCTTGTGAAAATCGAATTTAGAAGTGTGCCCAATAGCCCCTCTGCGAATTTAGAAGTGAACCCTGTAACACCTCCGTACAAAGTTGAATTTAGAAGTGTACCCAATAGCCCCTCTGTGAATTTAGAAGTGTGCCCTGTAATACCTCCGTGCAAAGTTGAATTTAGAAGCAAGCCCAATAACCTCTCATGGAGAGTTGTATTTAGAAATGTGCCCAATAGCCTCCTTGTGAAAATCGAATTTAGAAGTGTGCCCAATAGCCGCCCATGGAAAGTTGAATTTGAAGTGTGCCCAATAACCCCGCTGTGAATTTAGAAGTGTGCCCTGTAACACCTCTGTGCAAAGTTGAATTTAGAAGTATGCCCAATAGCCGCTCATGGAAAGTTGTATTTAGAAATGTGCCCAATAGCCTCCTTGTGAAAATCGAATTTAGAAGTGTGCCCAATAGCCGCTCATTGAAAGTTGTATTTCGAAGTGTGCCCAATAGCCTGCTTGTGAAAATCGAATTTAGAAGCGTGCCCAATAACCTCTCATGAAAAGCTGTATTTAGAAGTGTGCCCAATAGCCGCTCATTGAAAGTTGTATTTAGAAGTGTGCCCAATAACCCCGCTGTGAATTTAGAAGTGTGCCCTGTAACACCTCTGTGCAAAGTTGAATTTAGAAGCGTGCCCAATAACCTCTCATGGAAAGTTGTATTTAGAAGTGTGCCCAATAGCCGCTCATGGAAAGTTGAATTTGAAGTGTGCCCAATAACCCTGCTATGAATTTAGAAGTGTGCCCTGTATCACCTCCATGCAAAGTTGAATTTAGAAGTGTGCCCAATAGCCGCTCATTGAAAGTTGTATTTAGAAGTGTGCCCAATAGCCTCCTTGTGAGAATCGAATTTAGAAGTGTGCCCAGTAGCCCCTCTGTGAATTTAGAAGTGTGCGCTGTAACACCTCTGTGCAAAGTTGAATTTAGAAGTGTGCCCAAAAGCCGCTCATTGCAAGTTGTATTTAGAAGTGTACCCAATAGCCTCCTTGTGAAAATCGAATTTAGAAGTGTGCCCAATAGCCCCTCTGCGAATTTAGAAGTGAACCCTGTAACACCTCCGTACAAAGTTGAATTTAGAAGTGTGCCCAATAGCATCCCTGTGAAAGTTGAATCTAGGAGTGTGCCCAATAGCCTCTCTGTGAAAGCTGAATTTAGAAGTGTGACCAATAGCCTCTCTGTGAAAGCTGAATTTAGAAGTGTGCCGAATAACCCCTCTATGAAATTAGAAGTGTGCCCTGTAACACTTCTGTGCAAAGTTGAATTTAGAAGTGTGCCCAATAACCCCTCTGTGAATTTAGAAGTGTGCCCTGTAACACCTCTGTGCAAAGTTGAATTTAGAAGTGTGTCCAATAGCATCCCTGTGAAAGTTGAATCTAGAAGTGTGCCCAATAGCCTCTCTGTGAAAGCTGAATTTAGAAGTGTGCCCAATAGCCTCTCTGTGAAAGTTGAATTTAGAAGTGCATTTAGATGTTGAATTTAGAAGTGCGCCAAATAGCGTCTCTGTGAAAGTTGAATTTAAAAGTGCGCCCAATAGACTGTCTATGAAAGTTGAATTTAGAAGTGCTATAGAAGCCAAATTTAGAAGTGTGCCCAATAGCTTCTAGGTGAAAGTTGGATTTAGAAGTGCATTTAGAAGTTGAATTTAGAAGTGTGCCCAATAACCTCTCTGTGAATCTAGAAGTGTCCCAATTGCCCCTCTGTGAAAGTTGAACTTAGAAGTGTACCCAATAGCCTATCTGTGAAAGTTGTATTTAGAAGTGTACCCAATAGCCGCTTATGGAAAGTTGTATTTAGAAGTGTGCCCAATATCCCCTCTGTGAAAGTTGAATCTAGAAGTGCATTTAGAATTTGAATTTAGAAGTGTGCCCAATAACTTCCAAGTGAAAGTTGGATTTAGAAGTGCATTTAGAAGTCGAATTTAGAAGTGTACCCAACAGCATCTCTGTGAAAATTGAATGTAGAGTGTGCCCAACAGCCTCTCTGTGAAAGTTGAATTTAGAAGTGTGCTCAATAGACTCTATGTGAAAGTCGAATTTAGAAGTGCATTTAGAAGTTGAATTTAGAAGCGCGCCCAATAGCCTCTCTGTGAAAATTGAATCTAGAGTGTGCCCAACAGCCTCTCTGTGAAATTTGAATTTAAAAGTGTGCCCAATAGACTCTCTGTGAAAGTTGAATTTAGAAGTGTGCCCAAAAGCTTTTATGTGAAAGTTGAATTTAGAAGTGTGCCCAATATCCTATTAGTCTAATATCGTGCCTGGTCGAATCAACTGATCTCACTAATAACCTCTCTGTACAAAGTTGATTTTAGAATCTTGCCTAATACCCTCCCTGTATAAAGTGAATTGAGAGAAGTGTGCCTAATAGTCTAATATCCCCTCTACACAAAAAATTGAATCTTGAGATAGACCTAATAAAATCTATATACAACATTGAATCTAGAGGTAGACCTAATACCATCTCTGTGTGCAGTTGAATTTAGAAGTGTACCCAATAGTACCTAAAAGCCTAATATCATCTCTGTGTACAGTTGAATCTAGAAGCGTACCTAATAGTACCTAATAGCCTAATATCACCTCTGTGTACAGTTGAACCTAGAAGTGCACCTTATAGTCTAATATCATCTCTGTGCAAATTGAACCTGGAAGTGTGCCTACTAAATTCCACCAAAAAACTCGTACCAAGCATGAGTACACCCACTCCACCAGAGTTTGTCGGAAACGACCACCGTGGACCGCCCCCACTCCCCGATCTGCCTTCCCTCCCGTCCTCCCTGCCCAAATCATCCCACCCCCCCCTTCGCATTCCCTACCATTCCCCTCTCCAAACACCAAGCCAGAGGGGCACAATGGTGAGCCAACCACCCTAAGACCACTCTTCCCCCGAACACCACCATCGACCAGCCAATGTTAAGCATGCGCGCCACCGTCACTATCATAACAGGCACACCCCGCCCTGCAATCATCCACCCCCCGCCTTGCCCACAAACCCCGGCCACCTTCCCCCCCGACCGCACCCTTTCCCCTCCCTGAAAACTGCACACCTAGCCCTAGCAAGAACCGAAGCTGCATCCCTCTGCCCCTCTGGCTCGACATCCCCACCAACCCTATGACACACTCTCTGGTTGACAGTTTAGATGCAATTAACCTCCAACCCCACATAAATGGCCTGACTCACGATAAAGGACACACCCTTGATGCCATATTTAGCTCCAACACCTTGATTCATTTAAAGCCCCCCACTCCTATCATCTGGTCCGATCACTTCATTCTCTTGTTCGCCATTCGCTCACCCGACCCCCTTCCCGTACTCGAATCTGAACCTCCAAATCTAAGCAAATGCTGGAAAAAACTAATAATCGTCCCTGACCTAGCCGACGCACTCCTCCAATCTCTCATGGCTCAATGCATCTCTGATGCAGCTCACACCCCCTTGCAAACCATAAACCCGACGTGGCCTCTTCCCCAGATGGTTCACTCCTGAGTTGAAGATCACTAAACAACTATATAAATACCTAGAACGCAAATGGCAGAAAGACAAAACCCAGGAGAGCAGGGCCACCTTGGCCTGATGCCTTTATCAGTACAAGGCCGAAATCCGGAAAGCAAAAAAAGCCCACTACAACTCCCGAATCCTAAACTGCAAAAAACCCAAGCAAAGAACTCCACAAAATCATCTCCGAATTCACCAATCTGGCTTGTACCACAACCGTCCCGACACCCTCACAATCATTGTGTGACTCACTCTCCCTCCACTTTTACACCACGGCTCTCGAAAGAACAAATACTCTAGCCACCAAACTGGCTCTCTTGCATCCACCAGGCAATTCTCCCCCCATACTGGCCAGCCCACCAGCTGCGACCACTACTCAACCAACGTTCAAATCCTTTAGTCCAATATCACCAGAGCAATTTCTCAAACTTCTATCTGCCCGCAAACCATCTGGCTCGCCACTGGACCCTTGCCCAGCCACAACCCTCAAAGAAATGTTCGCTTCCACCTGCGCAGGAGAACATGCAGGATCCATCATAAATGGCTCCCTTTCCTCTGGTATCTTTCCCGACACATTCAAAATGGTTCATGTCAAACCTCTAATTAAAAAACCTTCGCTCGACCCTCTCAAGCCCAAAAACTACTGCCCCATCTCAAACACAAGGTTCCTTGCCAAACTCATTGACCGAACCGCCTACTCCCAACTAAATGCCTTTGTCGAAGCCAACAATCTCCTAGACCCCACCCAATCAGGTTTCAGAGCCCGTCACAGAACTGAAACCACCCTAACCACAATCTGGGATGACCTTAAAATGACGGCAGACTCCATGGGATGCGCCGGACTAATCCTTCTTGACCTATCCGCCGCCTTTGACACAATCAATCACTCAATCCTCCTAGACTGCCTCCACTCCCTAGGAATTCGTGGAAACGCTCTTCAATGGATAGCTACATTCCTCAAAGATGGGTACCAAATAATGATACTCTACACCTATACCTCCCAAGCCCGACCAGTCGACACGGGTGTCCCACAAGGAGCATGCCTATCCGCCCTCCTGTTCAATCTCTACTTGATCACCCTCCCACCAATAATTCGTTCACACAACATCCTGTGCTACAACTACGCCGGCGACACTCAACTAATTCTAAAACTCCTGAACTCAAAACCCAACTCCCGACCTGACCCCGCCTCCTGCCTCCTTGACATAGAACTCTGGATGTCCAAAAGCCACCTCTTGTTAAACCCCTCCAAAATGAAATAATGGTATGTGGCAACTCCGAACTTCTTCCGCACCTACTACCCTGGCCATCTGCCATGGGCAACGCACCGACCCCCTCCAACTCAGTGAAAAATCTTGGATGCACCCTGAATCTAACCTAACACTCTCGCGCCAAGTCAACAACATCTCAAAGTCCTGCCACTACCACCTTAAAACCCTTAGCCGCATCTTTCCATATTTCTCCTTTCCCAACAGGCTCTCCGCGGTCCAATCAATCGTTATATCAAGACTGGACTATGCAAACCCCCTATACCCCGAAGTCCACGCGTACCAACTGAATAAACTCCAAAGGGCACACAACGCAGCAGCCAAATTGCTACTTGCGGTCGGCCCAAGAGACCACATCTCCCCAGCCCTTCAAACACTGCACTGGCTTCCAGTAGCCCAAAGGGTGACTTTCAAAACCTTATGCATCTCCCATCGAGCACTGCATAAACCAGACCTCAATATCTTCAAGACAAGCTAAAACCCTATCACCCCCCCATGCACCCTAAAATCAAGCTCAGCCGGCCTCCTAGTCATACCGAAGACAAACTCAGTCAGGTTAGGCGGATAATCATTCTCAGCCTTGGCCCCCACGCTCCCCAGCCCTTCAAACACTGCACTGGCTTCCAGTAGCCCAAAGGGTGACTTTCAAAACCTTATGCATCTCCCATCGAGCACTGCATAAACCAGACCTCAATATCTTCAAGACAAGCTAAAACCCTATCACCCCCCCATGCACCCTAAAATCAAGCTCAGCCGGCCTCCTAGTCATACCGAAGACAAACTCAGTCAGGTTAGGCGGATCATCATTCTCAGCCTTGGCCCCCACGCTATGGAACTCACTGCCACACCACATCCGCCTAACTGAGGATTTAACGTCTTTCCGCAAATTGCTGAAAACCTGGCACTTCCCCTAAAACCAACCCGTACCAAACTAACCCAAACAGACTAACAGCAACTCAATTACACCAATCCAACAAACTACCTGATTTGAGAAATTGACAGCTAATAACCCCTAATATAAACTAGAAGGACAAACAGAATTAAACAAATAAAGTAGATCAAAGCAGTGAAATGGTGATTAAGAGTAAATCATATGGAAACAGTAAAGAGATTTAAACTCCTGAAATGGACAGAATGCATGAGGAGTGAACAAAGTGAATGGCGTGGATGAAATATGAAGCAGGTGGAACAGATGAATGTGCTGAGTGGAAGAATGCATGAGTAGAAGAACAGATAACTATATAGTTTGAATGAGTGTGGAAATCGAATGAATATGTAGATCGGATGAGTGTATAGAATGGAAGAACATGTTGAGCGGGTGAGTGTGTAGAGCGGCTGGGTGTGTAGAGCGGACGAGCGTGTAGCGCGGATGAGTGCATAAATACAGAGAAGCAAGTAGAACGCAGGAGTGCATAAAACAGATGAATGTGCAGAACGGATGAGCGTAAACCGGATGAGTGTGTAGAACAGATGAGTATGTGGAGCGGATGAGTATGTAGAGCGCATGAGTGTGGATAGCGGATGAATACTGAAGTGTGGAGAGGTGTAAATCGCTGGAGCAGATGAATGTACAGACATGGCGAATGTATAAAGCGGATGAGTGTATAGAACGGATGAGTGTATAGAGCGGATGAGTGGATAGAGCGTACGAGTGGATAGAGCGAATGAGTGGATAGAGCGGACGAGTGGATAGAGCGGACGAGTGGATAGAGCGGACGAGTATATAGAGCAGATGAGTGTATAGAGCGGATGAGTGTATAGAGCGGATGAGTGTATAGAGCGGATGAGTGTATAGAGCGGATGAGCGGATAGAGCGGATGAGTGGATAGAGCGGATGAGTGTATAAAGCGGATGAGTATATGGAGCGAATGAGTGTACAGAGAGGATGAGTGTACAGAGCAGATGAAGGTATAGAACAGATGAGTGTAGAGATGAATATATAGAACAGGATATTGCTGTTGAATGCAGGAAAAGCACAAGTGCTTAAAGCGATGAGCGCAGGGAGCGGATGAGTGCATAGAGGGGATGAGTGCGTAGAGGGATGAGTGCGTAGAGGGATGAGTGCGTAGAGGGGATGAGTGTGTAGAGGGATGAGTGCGTAGAAGGATGAGTGCATAGAGGTGATGAGTGCATAGAGGGGATGAGTGCGGAAAGAGGGGATGAGCACGTACAGGGATGAGTGCGCAGAGGGGATGAGTGCTCAGAGAGGATGAGTGCGTAGAGGGGATGAGTGCGTAGAGGTGGTGAGTGCGTAGAGGGGGTGAGTGCATAAAGCGAATGAGCGCCTGCAGCGAACGAGTGCCTGGAGTGAACGAGTGCCCAGAGTGAACGGATGTGTTGCATAGAGCGGACGAGTACGTAGAACGAACGAGCACAGATTGCATCCAGTACTGATGAGTGCGTAGAATGGATGAGTACGTAGAGCTGCTGAATGGGGCAGACAGGAGTGCATGCATGGGGCAGAGAGGAGTGCATGCGTGGGGCAGACGAGAGTGCATGCGTGGGGCAGACAAGAGTACATGTGTGGGGCAGACAAGAGTACATGCGTGGAGCAGACACGAGTGCATGTGTGGGGCAGACCGGATTACGCAGAGCGGACTGGAGCACGCAGGGATGACTGGAGCACGCGGGGCAGGCTGGAATGCATGAGTTCGTGGAGCAGACCAGAGTGCATGGAGCAGACTGCAGTGCATGGAGTGGATAGAAGTGCACGGGACGGACTGGAGCGCATAGAATTGCATGACGTATATAGTATGGTTTGGAATGCAGAGAACGTTTGAAAGAGCATATAACCCATCATATCACACCACCATGCTTACTCTCTCCTTTACATCACCACTCAACTAGAACACAGAGATACTATGACACCATTCGCTATAACTGTTCTGATACTAACATCCGCCGCTCACTCCACATCATTCTAAGTAAACACTGCTGGTTACACACGCCCCAGCCAGGCGTTCTCCTCAGGCCTAACGCATCCACATCCGGTCTGGATAAATCCTGCCAGAACGAACACATACTCATGATCTCTCAATCACCACACCTACCACTAAGAAGCAGCTATTACACAAATACTGCACGAGCTGCACACATACCCGGTGCTCACACGCACCTTTTGACTCTCTCTACTCTCTCTACTGATCTGAACTTCGGTTCCAAAGGGCATTCAACCTACCAGCGCCTTCAGACCATACCAATGATATGTAAGGTGCTATATAAATGCAAAATAACATAACATAACATAACAGAGGGAAGGGGAGACAAAACTACTATGACTTGTGAGTGTTCAGAACGTGCAAGTGCAGAGGGGGAGGGTGGAGGATAAAGTGCTATGATGCTCATGCAGAGGTTCTCATGGTAAGTGCTAAGTGAAGAAGAACGTAAGTGCAACCAACCATGGTTAGGCTGAGCCCAAGTAAGTGCAGTAGAAAAACAGTGGCTGGGATGAGAGATGTGGGGGGTCAAGGCCTCTTGGACAAATAAGGGCCCTGCACATAAGTCATGCTGCTCTAAGATTAGCAGGGAAGAGAGGAGGAGAAGGACAAGGTAAAGAGGAAGGTGTTGAGGCCTTTTCAGAACTTAAGGAGGTCTTGCTCAAGACGCAGAGGGAGAGGGAAGCCATTCCACAGGAGGGAGCCAGCCAAGGAAAGTGCACAAGCTCTCTGTTTAGCAAAGCACTTAACACGCAGGGAGTAGGTCGCAGAGGAATGGAGGAGTCTGGAAGGAAAGTATTCGGTCAGGAAGCGTCGAAGATAGAATGGTCCCCAGCCCCAGATAGCTTTGTGTATGATGCAGAGGGATTTGAATTTAATCTGTGCCGAGACCGGTAGCCAGTGAAGGCATTTGAGTCTTTAGGTAAGACTTAAAGGACCCAATTGTGAACTGAAACATCTGAGAGAGAGAGCGAGAGAGAGAAAGACAGAGATAGAGAGAGAGACAGATACAGAGAACTAAAGACACACAACGTTGGGGGTCAGAAACCAGCCACCAGAAACCAGGTAGAGTGGGTTGTATAGTTTATTAGTGGTAGGTGTAGAGCATAGGATAGAATTGCTTTGGAGAGAGGACAGTTTCCATCTCTTATTGTCCATCTCCTATGTGCAAATACCCACAGAGCCAACTCAGCCCTCACGCTTTTACAAACCAAGAGTGAATCCAATTGTAGATTTTAAAAAGGAACAGTTAAGAGATATACCTCCTTTGTCTTTTGTTGTTACATGGGCAGAGGGAAGACTATACTCAAGAGGGGTATGAATGTGAAAAAGCAGCAACCCAAACAGCAAAGTCCAAATAAAGAGATGTCAGTTCTATGAAAATATAAGTACTTTAATTAAACATGCCATATGCAATAATAACTAAACATAAACCACTACAAAAACCCACCCCTGTAGAAAGAACACAGAAAATACAAGAGATAGAAGAATGCAGCACTCTGAATAATGAAACAGAGGTAAAAGGTAATCAGTAACCACAGTGTTTCTTGAAAAGAATATGTCCTTTTATTAAAACAGATTAAAGTTACTTAGCCTACTTCTAGGGCCCAAACACTGAAACAAGGGGGCAGTTAGCAGGCAAAAATACTTTTTCAGTGTATTGGAAGTATCACAATAAGGGATCAAGCTGGCATAGCGGGTCCTATTTTAGACCTGTCCCCCACCTTTGACAACATTGACCATGCTACTCTTTTCTCAGACTGCAAGATGTAGCTGTTACAGGCTCGGTTCTTGATTTGTCCCATGCCTTTCTCTCTTTTCATGTCCAATCCGTTTCCTTACTTCCAATTAGATCTCCCCCAGTCACGGTCTCATGTGGGGTCCCCCAAGGGCTCTGTGCATTCCCCACTGCTTTTTAATATTTACATTCAACTTTTGGCCCGCCTCATTCATTTCCATGGCTTCTGTTTTTTCTTGTATGCAAATGATATGCAATTGCTGTTCCATCTTGACCTCAATCGTGAGGGGACGGCCTCATGCTTGAGATCCTGTCTTGAGGTCATGGGTGACTGGATGAGCTCCAATTGGCTCAAACTTAATGGGGAGAAAACCTAGGTCCCGGTGGTGGGTCCCCTCAGAGTCTTCTGCCTTATGGACTGATGACTTTTGGCCTTCAACCTTGGGCCCTTTACTCATTTTGGTTAAAACAATAAAAAACTCTACCTTTTTTCGGTGCTTCAGTCATAGCTTCTTCCTCTGTCAATGGCAACCTTCGACTACTGTAACAATACGTTATTGGCCCACCCCTCTTATCTTCTTAATCATCTGCAGGTGCTGCAGAAACCAGTAGTCACTTAGCCAAGTGTATTAACCTATGGCCAATCCGTCTCTTTGGCTTGACAGGACATTGACTGGCATCCCGTCATAGCCTGGATTCAGTTCAAATCACTTTGCATTATACATTGCACCTATCATAGAAGAGGGTATTCATCTCTACAGGAAATAAATCTTACCCTATTGACCAGGTTGTATGCTGCGTTCTGCTTCATAATTTCTTGTGGTGGTGCCCTCCTATCATTTTGTACACTGAGATGGCTATGCTTTTTCTTTAGCTGGTCCCAAACATTGTAACGCTCTTCCTTTGTCTCTGTGAGGTATTGTGGACTTCAATGTATTCAGTTTGCAAACCTATCTGCTCATGTAAATCCTAAGTATCTGCATCTTATGCACCTTGAAGCCTCTGGTGAATGTTGCACTATATAAAAGATAGATAGATAGATAGATAGATAGAGAGAGAGAGAGAGAGAGATAGATAGATAGATAGATAGATAGATAGATAGATAGATAGATAGATAGATAGATAGATAGATAGATAGATAGATAGATAGATAGATAGATAGACAGTGAAGAACTAGGCTTATAGGCATATGCTGGCAGTTTGATTCCGGCTCAAATTTGACAGTCGCTGTGGTCGAGACGGCCAGTAGATATCAATTTGGGGTCGAACTGAAGGTTGGTGAAGTTTGAAGCAAAGCTTCAGCGATGTGGATCATGGAGATCATCAGGTTTTGGTTTGATAGTCATGGTTCGATGGCCGACAGGCTGATTTCAGGATCTGCAAGATGATTTGGTTTGCTGCAGTTCTTGAAGAATGCAGTTCAGAAAGAACACCACAGTCCGTTTAATCATCAACTCAGTGCAGGTGCTGCATTGCTTCTATTTTCTAGATGAGGCAACAACACACTTCAGGTAGCATGTTGAAGCAGCAAACATGATCACCACCAATAATATTGCCATATATATCATCATCGGGAACGGCCATAGGTGACATTATTAGTGGGGATAATTTTTGTGGTAAATGGGAGTGGGGGTTGCAAGGATGTTCAATGGGTTAATGTCACTGCAAAAATACAGCGCCATTCTTGTATGGTGATATGTTTGCGGGGATATTAACACATGGAACCGAAGAGAGTAGCTGATAATATACATCCTTGTTTGAGCCCAATATTATTGTTGATAGCAGGACCCAACATCCCCTCTTGGTTCAACCTAAAATGCACCCTAGTGTCAGCATAAACAGATTTAACAAAGTGCAGTATCACCGGATCAAGTCCCCACATGCAGAATTGTTCCCATAATATAGATCGATCAACAGTGTCAAATGCACTTTCATAGTCAACAAATGCAATATAATTCACCATTCATTTAGTACTCTTGGTTTTCCTCATCAAATAGGTCCAAACCCAAAGGTTAATAGTAGTACCAGCCCCTTTCCTAAATCCGGTCTGATGATTTCCTAAAATATCAACCTTCACGATCCAGTCATTTATTCGTTGAAGGATAAAGACTGAAAAAATCTTTGCATTAGAGTTTATCACTGCTAATAAGATATAGGGCCTCATTACGAGAATGGAGGTAATGAAAAAAGGAAGGCGGAATGGTAATACCGGCATCGTTAACGGGTCCGGGGCATTACGAACCGATAACCCGCCAATACCGGCACCGCCCGTACCGTGCCCCTCATACGGCATGGGTGCGTACACACGCATCTTCGGGGAGTAAATACCGGCATGCAGGTAATATGAGGGCATCACAATCCACACCAGCATGCAAATACCGGCATCCCGAAGGCGGTTATCAGGGCCTGCATGATAGCGGCCATACAGGCATCGTGGACCACCCGTAAACAGGAATCAGCAATCAAGCCAACTGCCACAGGTGCACACAATCACCACAGGTGGACTCAATGGAGCCTGGCCCAGTATAAAAGGAGTACACCCACACACCACATCCCTTCCTACACCAAAATGATACCACTAGCTGTTGCAATCATGGCGCTGGAGGACACGCCTATACTACAACTACAGCAACAACAGAAACGACAACAACTACAGCAGCAGCAACAAGCAGCACAGAGGAGACGCAGGAGCAGAAGGAGGGCGAGACAGGCCCAGCAATTAACACCAGTGCAGCCAGTAGTACCTCGTAGGCAGCCACCAATCCCTCGCATCAGACCCAGTCCATTCAATCTAACCCCTGCCCAGAACCATACCCTGTACCGGTTGGACCAGGACACCATCACCACCATAGTGGACATGATAGGCAACGACATTGCCAGCCTCATAGAAATATGCACCGCCATCCCTCTGCTACTAAAGGTGGTGTCTGTGCTCCACTTCCTGGCCAGAGGCACCTACCAGCACACAGTGGGGCAGCTGCATGGCATTTCGCAACCACTATTGTCACACATGCTGAACCAAGTGCCCTGAAGCACGCTAGCACCCGCATATCCCACCACGGACTGCCCAGGAGATAACCGACACCAAGGTAGGCTTCCATGCACTGGCAGGCATGCCCAATTGTGTTGGTGCCCTGGACTGCACCCATGTGGAAATGGTAGTCCCCCATGCCATAGAGGCGGTGTACCGCAATCGCAAGCAATACCACTCCATCAATGTGCAGATGGTATGTGACTTCAGCAAGATCATCACACATTGCTGCGCCCGATTTCCCGGATCAACATATGATGCCATGGTGCTGCGCAACTCCACGCTACCCCATTACATGGAGCGACATGATGGACCACGTGCCTGGCTGCTTGGTGAGTTGCCTAACTGGCCCATGGCAGTGCTTTGGGGTAGTGATGTGTTGGGATGCATGCTCTACCTGGGTGGGAAAGGGAGGGATACATACTCCGCCTGGGTGGGAAAGGGGGGGAGTGCATACTCCACCTGGGTGGGAAAGGGGGGGCGCATACTCCACCTGGGTGAGAGAGGGATGCATATTCCACCTGGGTGGGAAAGGGGGTGCGGATGCATACTCCACCTGGGTGAGAAAGGGGGGATGCATACTCCACCTGGGTGGGAAATGGGGGGATGCATACTCCACCTGAGTGGGAAAAGGGGTGATGCATACTCCACCTGGGTGGGAATTGACTGTGAGTGGAGAATGCACGCAGAGCTAAACACTCCTGACCTCAGCATCCCAACCCCAACATGACACATCACTGGCACACATTTGACCAATTACGCATATCAATGACAACATGTAAGACGTACAACCTGGCCACCATGGGTATGTCAAGCAATGCATGACTAAACAGGATTACAACTGTGCCAATGTGGCTAGTGTGACCATGCACAGTGTAGTATACACAGTAGAAATGGGAGGCAAAACAAAGTCCTACAACCACAGTACATCCGCATCAGCATGCATGATTTCACCCTGCATCCTCTGTACAACGCCATCCAGACTACCACACCATATTGCAGTATAGAATGCATCTAGACAATATTCGTGCATATCTACAGGAACATGTGCAGGTCGACAGCAAATAGCTGCGGCCATGACTGTGTATCCTGGAGGTGGCAGCTCAGAGTGACTCCCCTAGACCTATCTGTATACGCTTGCAGGGGATGGAGGATATCCTTTGAAGCGGTGGCTACTTACCCCTGTGCGTAACCCGTGGAACAGCCATGAGGAGGAGTACAATCGGGTACATACCCTTACCCGTGTAGTGATTGAGCAGACCTTTGGCCTGTTGAAGGCGCGGTTCCGCTGCCTAAGCAGGTCTGGTGGAGCACTCCTCTATGCGGCTGAGAAGGTGGCAAAGATCACCCTGGCCTGTGTCATGCTGCACAATATGTGCGTCCGGAGATATGTACCACTGCCACCTGACATTGACATGCATGCACCGGGTGAGGATAATGAGGATGAACATGGAGGGGCAGCAGCACCCCTGCCAGTACGTGATGCACAAGATGGCCGTGCAGTACGCCAATCACTGATGGACGAATACTTCTGACCCACAGGGACCTTGATAGATATGTGTCAGTGACACATTGTACCCTGTCTCGATGTGGTCATGCACACAGGGAATGTGGGGAGTTGGTCACTGTACACCGTCATACATTAAATTGATACACACGAAAAGAAGAATGTCCAGCCATTGAATATGGATGTATTGTTATCAACTGAAGAAAGTGCAACCCCTCCACCCCCAAAACCCCAGTGAACTCCCAAAACCCCCAGTGAACTCCCAAAACCCCCAGTGAACTCCCAGAACCCCCAATGTACTCCCAACACCCGCAGTGTACTCCCAAAACCCTGCAGTGAAATCCCAGAACCCCCAATGTACTTCTGAAACCCCCAGTGAACTCCACTCCCAAAACCCCCCAGTGAACTCCGAGAACCCCCAATGTACTCCCCCTAATACTCCCATTCACCGCCAACACCATCTGACCCACTCCCATAGTTCTCCCACACTATTTCCGGGACTTCTTGCTGTCCGGGGGTGGCATTTCAGTGTGCCTCGCACTCTGGCGTGTTTGACGCACAGGGCTGGAGGGTCCAGAGTAAGTGGGGGCAGAGGAAGCGGGTGTGGTGGATGCGGAGGAAGCTGTGGTCATTTGCACGCCTAGTGCGGGTTGTGGCTGCTGCATGTGCAGCAGGATGGAAGTGAGGACCTGCGTGATGGCAGCCAGGCAGTCTCTCATCAACAATGCCGAAGAATTGATGGCGGCTGTGTTGGCGGCTATGGCGGCTGTGTTCGCCGCTATGGCAGCTGTGGTCCCCGCTATGGCCTGGGCTATCCCATGCCTCGTGTCCTCCCCATCCGCGATATATTGTCAGAGCAGGTCCAACATAGTGTCCTGTTTGTCCTCCACCCTCGCCAGCCGTGCCTCAAGGCTGATGGTGGGAGCAGCAGTGGTCAAGGGTGCTGTGATGAGGCCTGCAATGGCAGTGCTGTTCTCATGGATGCTGCTTAGGTCTGAATCATGCAGGCAGCGATCTGCACTGCTGCAGGTGGGTGAGGGCTGAATGTGGGGTGGGGGGGTGGGCACGGTGCTTGGGGCGTGTGGACATGCCACATGCGTCAGTACTTCCTGGTCCACATACTCCTCCCCTGCATCATCGGTGTTGGTCAGTGGGTCTACGGCCTCACCTTCCACTGGTGTAGGTGTATGCAGCTCAGTGTGCACAGTGTCAGGCACACTGGGTGTTGGTGTGGGCTGCGAGGCTGCCCCGGAGGTGGTGTTGTCGCTGGCCGTTGTCATTGGCCGGGACGTGGATGCCCTTGTGGTGGGATCCTGGTGGGCATCTTCTCCATCGGGGCCTGAGTGGGTAGAAGAGATGCAGGGCATCAGTGATGGTGTTACATGCTAGATGCATTAT
This sequence comes from Ambystoma mexicanum, assembly GCF_040938575.1. Taxonomy (NCBI): domain Eukaryota; kingdom Metazoa; phylum Chordata; class Amphibia; order Caudata; family Ambystomatidae; genus Ambystoma; species Ambystoma mexicanum. Next base: position 1,190,822,628 of record NC_090931.1, on the reverse strand, counting down.
ATGGTGCTGAGGAATATTTCATTTATCATGCATTCATATCTTACAGGTGTGTCACACAGGGTAGCATGGAGGGGGCATTTTGGCGTTTGCTGCATGGCAGGTGGCATGCCGTTGTATTGGGGTTTGTGTGATGTATTACATGGGCACGGTCTGTGTGTGTTGGCTGTGTGTTGGTAATGGGATTCGCACCCAGCACGCATTTCAGTGTGGCAGGGTTTTGCCCTCCATCTGGACAAGAATATGTTAATGTGTGTGTTGGGACATGCATTGCCTTGCCTAGACTCTCTTCCACATCACTTGTGCTACGACATGGTTTCCCCTACAGGGATCTGCAGGGTTACTCACCTCCATCTGCAGATGTTGCCGCACCCGTCTCCATCTCCCCAAATACCTCGATGGACTCCATCTGGATGAACATGCTTGCTGTCTCCACCCAGCTGGTCAGTTTGGCAGGAAAGTGGGGACCACGCCTGTAGCCATGGCCTCCCTCCTGTTGCTTGCCAGGATATTACGAACCCTGAGGCGGAGGACATCCCACCTCTTTTTGCAATCCTTCACTGTCCGTGGGGTGGTTCCGACAGCCGAGACCTTGTGGGCTACTGTTAGGCAGAAACCTGTGCAGTTCCCTTAGGGAACACTGCAAAAGATTTAAGACTACAGGTGTTGGCAGTAAACCCACTTGGTAGCAGTCTGTACCACCCAGATTTACCTGGTAGCTGTGGCTGAGCAGTCAGACTTCTCTCAAGAAGAGTTAGGCAGTATGCAAAGTATACACACTAGGCACTCAGACACACCAATGCAAGCAAACACTGACCAGAGCTTTGGTATCAAAGTATATAATTATTTATTTAAAAACACACTGTTTGAAATACTCCAGCACTATTATTATAAAATATTCTAAACACAGTTACTATTGTAATATATACACCCCTTTTCCCTTATCTGATAACTCACAGTCAAACACCACTTATTTTCATACAGAGGTGAGCGCTTAACTAGACAGCACTCCAATGAGTTTGTGAGAAAGGGAGGGAAAAAGACAGAATATGGAAAGTTACACCACTCTAAGATTCAGGAACACTGTTAGCAAGGCAGAAGAGCAAAAAGTCACTGGTGAGCCAAAGTCCAAAGGCTGGGCCCACTCTTAGAGTGAGCAGAGCACAAATGCGCCCAAGATCGCACAGTTACACTAGGCTTAGAAATTCTTGCAGAGAATTCCAAAAAGAGTTTAGAGAGGCTTAAGAAAGTTTAGCCAGGATGTCCCAGGCTAACCCTGGTTCGAAAGCCGGGGGCTAAATCTACCCCGTACAGTCGGTAGCAAGGGAAGCCAGGCGGGACACGGTACCTTAAGTGGGAAGGATCCTCCAGCGGTGGCAGTTGTTCCTGGCAGTGGGTGCAAGTCGCGTCGTCGTCCAGGGGAAGAGAAGATCTCGACTTGAAGGAAAGATGAAGGTCGTTGCACTGCCAGGGAAGAAACCAGCCGCAGAGTTTTCCGGTTAAAGGTGGTACCTTTGTTTCGCGGTCGTGGTAAAACATGGTATCCCAGTTGCCGGGGTGCTTGGCACAGGCAAGGCGGCCACGAGGTACGTCGGGAAGGCGAAAAGACGGTGAAACTGGTTATCCCCACCAGTCAAAGGAATAAGACTCTCCGGCGGGAGATCTCCTCTGTCGTTGGGAAAAGTGGTGAGACGGTCCAGCAGGGCTCCACCGGTGGTGGTTTCGTGGCAGGTCGGCTCAGCTTCTCCCTAGTCGGATTCTTAGGCCCTGTGGCGACTTCTGAAGTTCCAGTCCCCAAAGCCCTGCTTTTATGCAGAAAACCCCCATTCACTCAGCCTAGCTGTCACTCAAACATGCTAAGTGGTGAGCCGGCCGGCTCACCACTTGGGCCAATCAGGACGGAGTGCGACTTGAGTTGCCTAGGCAACTCAGTCCAGGGTGCCTAAATCCCCCTCCACTCTTCTTAAGTACCCCAGACACAGTGGCACCACTTTGGAGGGCTTCTGTGGAGAAGCCCGCCAAAAGGTGGAACAAAAGGCTCGACTTGGGTTGGAGTCACAGAAGAGAACACAAACGCCATTTTAGAATCAAGTTTTGGCAAAAAATACCAACCGGAGAATTAATATTAATTAAATAAACCGGCGGTATGTTCGAGGCTACTGTAAATAATTAAATATAGATAGTAGCCTAAAACAATGGGAAATCTCATAGGAAAATATTCGCGGTTGAATATTAAAAGTAGTATCCACTGCCACCAGCCAAAACTCGATCGGGGAGGCGGAGACGTGCCCCCTCGACTAACAGACCCCGGGGCAATTGAATTGCTCCAGCCAGTACGTCCACAATATGATGGTTTGTACTGGTTCTGTTCAGAATTTAAGACTAGTAAAGTCAATGGTGACTTTACATGCCCTGGGAGACAGTAGTCAGTCCCAGGGTATGGAGTCTATACTGGGGGGTCACTAAGACACCCCTGTGTTACTGCACCGAGGGTGCTGTGAAACACACATCACAAAAACACATGAACACCTATGGGGTAAAAGACCCCATAGCCCATTAAGCACATCTAGATTCAAAGAAACACACTCAAATCATGCCCAAGAGTGAGGGTAAAAGAGTCTCATTCTTGGCAGGAGAAACAAAATAAACCCCAAAGAAATCCAGCAAAGCTGCAAGGGGACTCACTAGATTAGTAAATTCAGCCTAAACAGAGAATTCTCCCTAACAGCTACCTCCTCCCAGATCTCCTTTTTGCGCTGCTGCACCTCACGCTTCAGGTTCTGCTGATTTTTCTCGTCAGCATGTGCGGCAAGGGTGTCTGCCAGTATATTAAGTTCGTCGTCTGAGAAACGCTTTTTGCGCAGGGGGGAGGTTGTTTTACGGGTAACTTTCGACATGGTGAAGGGATTGCCACTGGTCTCTCCTGAATGCAACTGGGGGTTTGGGAGGGTGGCAATGGATTGTGTTTTTAAAGATGGCCACCGCAGCATTTGCCATTCCGACGCGATGACGTTACTTCCGGGTCCGGTATTACGAGCACGGTATTAGCATGTTGTTATTACCAGGTCGGTTTTAAGGGTGCCTCCTAGGCAGAGGCGGTATCGGCAGGTCCCGTGATGGTGCTATCGGGGGGGTTGGAGGGCCTATAGCAGCATGCCTGTATGGCCATTACTGGCATGGGGGTTTGCGTGTGCTTGCGCACTAGTAATCACCCACTATTACCGGCGTCATACGAGCACGGACCCGCTAGTACCTCCATGCCGGTAATGACCCTGTTTTTACCGCGCTCCTCGTAATGAGGCCCATAGTTTCCTGGATACTCTCGAGGACCGTTTGTATATATTGGTATGAATATCGATTTAGTCCAAGCAACAGGAATATTTCCAGTATTCCCCACCATCTTAAATTTATTCAGGATGATTGCAGACCATTGTGTAGATTCTTTCTTTATGAGGACATTAGCCAAACCACCTGGACCTGGGGCCTTGGACTTTTTAATTTTCTTAGAAGCACTTTCTGTGTCGTCATCCGAAATAGAAAATGGATTTTCTTTAGATCATTCATCATAATCCAGATGCTTACACTGAATATTAGTATTTTTATAGAATGTATCTCATGTATGCTCTAATCATGTACATTCAGATATCGGATTAATCTCTTCAGAATCATTATTAATTAAATGATCCCACTTTATCAGTGCCCAGAATTTCTTTGTATCATTATGTTCTAGGTGTTGTAACAAACATAAGCCACTGACAAGTGGCAAGCAAGTCCATGTACACTCTAAGCCAGTTTGTATACATGATCTTAAGGTATATAGTGGCAATATTTTTCTCAAATTCAGATGTATCATCCTTTTTTGCCTTAAGCAATTTATTTTTTTCAACAATAGCTATGTTATTAAAACCATTATTCTCGTTCTTCATGTATGTATATTGTTGTCTGTCTCTTATACTCACATTAATTAAAATGCTCTCAATATCTCAAAATCACTAATACATGTAAAATTGGAGACATCATCACATGCATAATCTGAAACATATTCATTAAATGCAAGGATATTATGTTCAGACTAAGTCACTCTATTGCCCCTCCCATTCACATGGTAGTTCCCAACTAACCTGTTGTTATCCCTACTAAAATGTATTGCAGAGTAAAATTAATAGCAGCATGATAATTAAGACAAGTGTATGTGTGTCTATATTCACTTATATTTTTCAACATTACTTTGGATATCAAGACATAATCGATTTAATAATGCTTAGTTCTACTCATAATTTGGATTTGTTCCTTGGTGTCCCTCGTTTGTTTCTCCCCTGCCCCCTCTCCACTTCCGTGGTCTCCAGGATTCCCCTCCCTCCTGCCTCCAAGCCACCCAGCTCCCCCTGGATTTGCTCCTTCCCGTGTCTCCTCCAAGCTAGGTTGCCAGCAGTCCACCGCACTCGCTACTTCCATCAAGGCAGAACGGGTGACTGCAGGCATCCAGTAAACAGTATTTGAGCCCCTCCGTGGGCTGTGTGCTTTTTCATAATTTGGATTTGTTCCTTTGTGTCCCTCGTGTATTTCTCCCCTGCCCCCCTCTACCCTTCCGTGGTCTCCAGATGTCCCCTCCCTCCCTCCTCCAAGCCTCCCAGCTCCCCCCTGATTGGCTCCTTCCTGTGTCTCCTCCAAGCTAGGTTGCCTGCAGTCCACCGCGCTCGCCACTTCCATCAAGGCAGAGCGGGTGACTGCAGGCATCCAGCAAATGGTATTTGAGCCCCTCTGTGGGCTGTGTGCTTTTTCATAATTTGGATTTGTTCCTTTGTATCCCTCGTGTTTCTCCCCTGTCCCCCTCTCCCCTTCTGTGGTCTCCAGGTGTCCCCTCCCTCACTCCCGCCTCCAAGCCTCCCAGCACCCCCCTGATTGGCTCCTTCCCGTGTCTCCTCCTAGCTAAGTTGTCAGCAGTCCACCGCGCTCGCCACTTCCATAAAGGCAGAGCGGGTGACTGCAGGAATCCAGCAAACGGTATTTGAACCCCTCCGTGGGCCATGTGCTTTTTCATTATTTGGATTTCTTCCTTTGTGTCCCTCGTGTGTGTCTCCCCTGCCCCCCTCTCCCCTTCTGTGCTCTCCAGGTGTCCCCTCCCTCCCTCCCGCCTCTAAGCATACCAGCTCCCCCTTGATTGGCTCCTTCACGTGTCTCCTCCAAGCTAGGTTGCCAGCAGTCCACTGTGCTCGCCACTTCATCAAGGCAGAGCGGGTGACTGCAGGCATCCAGCAAATGGTATTTGAGCCCCTCAGTAGGCCATGTACTTTTTCATTATTTGGATTTGTTCCTTTGTGTCCCTCGTGTTTTTCTCCCCTACCACCTCTCCCCTTCTGTGGTCTCCAGGTGTCCCCTCCCTCCCTTCCACCTCCAAGCCTCCCAACTCCCCCATAATTAGCTCCTTCCCCCCTCCTCTTTACTGGTGCAGCCTGGGCAGCCCCTGCCCGGCAGCCCCACGGCTAAGGGTCCCTAAGGCAAAGGGTGACTCCCTCGGTTGCTGCTCCTGCTGTGTCTGCAGGGGACGCCAGGTGCCAGTCAGTCTCCTCTGGTTTTGCCCTCTAGCCTCCTGGCCTACCCCCACCTACAGATTCCTAACACGGCAGTGTTGTCCTCTATACTGCTGTAAATAAGCACTCTCAGTAATTAAAACTCAGCACAGTGAATATTAGGCCTTTTCTCCCCTACAGGACTCTCAAGCTTAGGTGGTACCCCGCATGTTGTTGCATTACGCACTGTATCAGTACTCAAAATCTTGCACCGTGATTATTAGGGCTTTTCTCCCCTACAGGACTCTCGAACTTAGGTGGTTCCCGCATGTTGTTGCATTGCGCACTGTATCAGTGCTCAAAATATTGCACTGTGAATATTAGGCCTTTTTCTCCGCTACATGATTCTCAAACTTAGGTGGTCCCCCGCATGTTGTTGCATTATGCACTGTATCAGTACTCACAATCTTGCACTGTGAATATTTGGCCTTTTCTCCTCTACAGGACTATCAATCTTAGGCGGCCTCTCACTGGTTCGAAGGTTGAGCAGTTGTGAGCTCTTAACCCCTCCTGTCTGTCCTTTTGGGCAACTTGCCTGCTGCTCACTTCTTGTTCTGCCTACTTCTCGACAGTTCTCCCTCTCTCCTTCATCACCCCTCTCTCCCACCTACTCTATGGTGCTCTCTGTCTCTCCTATCTTCTCAAATTGCTTCTCTATTGACTATCCTGCTCTCCTCACTAAATCTGGTAGGAAGAAGTTTAAAAAGGACATCCTGGTCTCCAACCCAGGCCTCCCTATCGCTGACACCTACACCAGTGCCTCCTCCAAGGAAACTCTCACTGACATTCTCTTTGTTGTTCCTTCACCTGACATATGGACCCTTCATATGGTCTCTGTACTCTCTCCTTTCTCCTCTTCTCCCATTAATGGTGGCAGCCGCTGGAACACCTTCCTGGCCTCCCTCCATTCCTCTAAGGTCATCATTAATGTTTACTCAAATGGGACCGTCTTGGTCCAAGGCCCTCAGGCCAACCTTCACCTCTTTGATAGACGCTTCCTGCACCTTATCAACTTCCTTTCCTCTCCGGCTGTCCCCCCTCCCCTTTCCTTGGCTACCTTGCCCTCCCCCCTCACTGCCTCCTCTCGGGCTCCTTCTACACCTTCTACACCTCCGCAGGGTGTACCTCTGATCTGTACCTCTGCCCGAAGTCCTTCAAGGATGGTAATCTTCTCCATATTGCCACCCTTAACTCGTTCTGCTGTCAAACATTCCTCTGACATCTGCCGCATTTTTGAAGAATTTCACCTTGATGTCCTCAGTCTCACAGAGACATGGTTCATGGCCAGCTCTGCAACAAGCTTTGACACGCTCCTACCAGACAGATACAAGATCCTCTCTGCGCCCAGGCCCAACCGCTCTGGTGGAGGTGTAGCCCTTATCTTCCCTGAGTGGATTCCTGCCTCTGTAACTCTTGGGCAGACCTATTCTTCTTTTGAATGCCTCATCTGCAGGCTCTCCCTCTCCCCTAGCCATTCCCTCACTGTGGCTACTATCTATCGGCCACATGGTCAGATTTCCTCCTTCCTCTCTGAGTGGGCGGACCTCTCCTCCTCTCTCCTGGCCTCAACTATTCAACTCCTTTTTCTTGGAGACCTCAACATCCAGCTGGATGCCTCCTGTCCCTCCTCTGCACTCATTCGCAACATCTGCGACTCTTTCTCACTCACCATTCTCCCCTCTGGCCCGACCCATTCTGCAGGGCACACTCTTGAGGTTCTGAACTCTTCAGACCGTCCCCTCTCTGTCCCTCTCTCCACTCCTCTCTCCTGGAGTGATGACTTTCTCCTATCCTCTCACCTCACCCTCCCTAGCCCTCAGGTCAAGCCACCTCCATCACTGCCACCCACCTTCTCGGTCATCCGACCTATGAAGCGCGTGTCAGTTGAGGCTTTCGCCGCCACCTTCTCACCCCTCCTCCTCCTTTGGCTGACTCTCACCCTGAGACAGCCCTCTCCACGCTCCATTCTTCTATATATGATACTCTTGATCTCCTTGCCCCTGTCATGAGAATCCGCCTGAAGCCCACAGCCAAGTGTAACTCCTGGTATGACTCAGACCTCGTCATCCTAAAACGCAAGTGCAGGGTGGTCGAGAGGAAATGGCGTGCTTCTTGCTCATCCTCTGACAAACTGGCCTGCTGCCTGCTGTAAAGGCAATACCGGCTCTCCGTCCTCACCAAGAAGAGAGCTCATATTCAAGCCCGCATCTCTGCGGCATCAAACAACCCGGCTGAACTCTTTAAAATCTGCAAGGAACTGGCCAAACCTGCTGCAGTCTCTACCTCTCCTGTCCCTTCCCAGGCCCTCTGCACGGCACTGGCCTCTCACTGCATTTCGAAAACTCAGGACATCCTGTCCTCACTCTCCTCCTACCGCCTCCCTCCCTCTACTCCTTTCTCATCCTCTGGCCCATCTTCAACCACCCCCCACCCCCCTTCTCTGCCTTTCCCCTTTTCTCTGCAGACGAGGTTTCTAGACAAATCCGATCTATGAAAGTCTCATCGAAACACGTTCACCCCTGTTCCTCCAAAACTATCAAGGACCACATCGACTCCCTGGCTCCTGCCCTTGCTGATTTTTGCAATCACTCCTTCGCCACTGGAGTCTTCCCTTCCCCCATGAAGCACTCCCTTGTGCACCCTCTTCTAAAGGAACCCTCTGCCGACCCCTCGTGCCTGTCTAACTATCGCCCATCACTCCCTTCCTGGTCAAGCTCCTGGAGAAAGTGGCCATCTCCCAGCTAAATCTTCACACCGAATCTGTTGGTTTGTCTCCGACCGACCCTCCCAGGTCCAACTTGGATCTTGGATAGATCTTTTACTCTATCTGTGGTGTCCCCCCCGTGATGTAACCTCTCTCCCTGGCTGTACAACCAGTACCTGGCACTCCTTGCCCACCGCATTGCCGCTCTCTGCTCCAACTTTCAGTGCTATGCGGAGGATACACAGCTCATTTTCAGGCTACCCTCGGTCTCCTCCTCTCCTTCCCTCATCTCTGGCTGTCTGTCTACTATCCAGGATTGGTGTGCCGCCAATGACCGCTGCCTTAATGCCAGTAAGACTGAGATCCTACTCATCAGCACACCCACTCCCTCCTTCCCTACAGCCCTCTGGCCGGCTCTCTTGGCCCACTTCCTGTTCCCACCTGCAAAGCAAAAAATCTTGTGGTTATCTTCGACTCCACACTATCCTTCTCTACTCACATCTCCGATGTCTCTAAGAAGTCACACTACCAGCTGCACCTCCTCAGAGGTATTCTTCCTTTCCTCTCCTTCCCCCAGAATCTCACTGTCTCCAGAGCCCTGGTTCTCTCTAGGCTGGACTATTGTAACAGCCTCTATCTAAATCTGCCTGCCTCTACTATCCGCCCTTTGCAACTTATCCAGAAGAGGACTGTGAGACTTGTCCTTGGCCTCAAGCCCAGGGATCGTATCTCTCCAGGACTAAAATCTCTGCACTGGTTCCCAGTGGCTGCAAGGATTAAGTTCAAAACCATCTGCATTGTCCACAAGGCCTACTGGGGCCTGGGGCCGAATTACCTTCAACTCTCTCTTCCCAAATATCTTCCTTCTCAAGCTCTTCGCTCATCTGCCGCCAACTCCCTCAGTGCCAGTCGCTTCTCCAAGCAACGAGTTGGTGGTAGATCTCTCTCTTCGGCAGGAGCCTCCCTCTGGAACAGCCTTCTTGCCTCCCTGAAACTTGAGGAGCACCATCTCCGGTTCCATAAGCACCTCAAAACCTTCCTCTTTGCTTCCGCTTTTTCTCCCTCTCTCCCCTGCTGAATTCCGGGCTAAATCTGCACTGGTCAAAACTACCTGCCCACCCTGTCTGATTCGGGCACAAGCTCTGCCAGTTGCACACCTGCACTGCCTTCCCTGGCAACCCTGCACCTAGGGACTGTTTCTTTCTCCCTACAGTCCCCCTATCAGCACTTATGTCTGCACTTACCTTGCACTTGCCACCATCTGGCTGTTTTTATTATCTTATTTATTCTACTACCCCTTGTACTGTAATTTTCTCTCTCCTTTCCCCCCTCGCACTTTCCCCTCTTCTGCCCTCCCTTGCACTTGCACGATCTGATTGACAATGGGCCTAGTAGGATCGTTGTCTGTCGTCCCTTTGCCCCCCCCTTGCCTCGTCGCACCTTGAAACACTTGTGTATAGGCGCGTTATAAATGCCTATCATATCATATCATAACCAAGTACATGGCAAAGTGTCCATGGTGTTAATCTGATTCATTGGTCAGCCATGATAAGAGACATCCAATTTCTGGGATCTTTGAGCAGAGGAAATGTACCATCAAACACATTTCTATTAAAAAATCTCTGCTAAATATGATCACCCACTAAAACATACCATTGGTCTATATTTTCAAAAGACCACTGTTCTAATGTCACCTCTATTCTGTTGATAATGTCACCTGAAATAACATAATCTGGAGGATTGTATTAATTAATTATCAGAATCTTATGTCTCATGTTATTCTCATTAATTGAGATTACCACTGCCAATATATTAGGATGTTTAGGCCCACAATCAAACTCAATCATGGGCATAACGGTCTTAATTTCTATTGCTATGTTATGCTATGCTATTCAAATGTATAAAGCGCACGTTCCCCCGAAGGCACCATGGTGCTCACTTAACAGATACAAAATCAGTAAAGCAAGAGGTTTCTAACTAAACAAGAAAAATTTCAGAGCCCGGTGGATGGGCAAATGGTTAGAAGCAGCCCACAGGGACAGGGGGAGAGAATTTCAGGCCCTTGCGACTGCCACTGAAAAGGCACGACCACCCATACGGGAAAGTCTCACCCAAGGTATTTGAATCATCAACCTGGATCGCATCCTTCTTGGAGGGCCGAGCGATTAGTGTCTTTTCTGATCAGGCATCAGCCATTCCATGCCCCATTGGGTGTGGAGTCCCACAAGGATCATGCACCTCCCCCACCCTCTATAATCTCTTCACTTTCCCCCTGTTCAGCAACCTAGAAGAGTTCGGCATAGCCTTTACCAACTATGCTGACGACACACAAATTCTTCTCCCACTATGAGCAAGACCTCAACACTCTCCAAAAGACATATGCTTGTATCCAGGCCTGGATGGCAGCCAAAGGCCTATGTCTAAATGGGGATAAAACAGAGATTCTACTGGTAGGCCCCAAAGAGTCCCTAAAAAAAACTATATGACAAATACAGTTCCTTCAGTATTGAGAATACTGTTATTACAGACTCTGCTGCAGTGAAAACCCTTGGAGTGTACTTGGATTCTACCTTATCAATGGAAAGACAAGTCAGCGCCGTTTCATCATCTGAGGCCCTCACGACAAAAGTCATAAACGTAGTGAAACACCAATTCTCGCCAAAAAAAATGCCTCAACATTGCAAGAGCTACCGTTGGCGCAAAGCTGGACTACTGCAACATCTTACTCCTAGGCACATCCGCTAACAACGGTTCCATGTAATAATGTCCCCTCAAAAATATCGCCATGCAAAAATATCGCCTAAAAATTGCCTTTTTTTGTGGGGACATTATTACATGGAACATGCGGGGGACACCCCCGCAACCCCCAAACCCTTTTTTATTTTGCTGCCCCTGTCCCTATATATATGGTCACCCATATAATATCGCCACAACCTTTTCCCGGCGATATTATATACGGCGACCATATATATGGGGATAACATTACCTGATACCCTAACAACATCAACAAATTGCTAACTATGCAAAATAATGCCCTTAGAACGGCCCTAAGTATCCCTGGGAGGGAGCACATCTCTCAGGCTAGAAAAGACACACATTGGCTCCCGGTCAAAGAGCGCATAATATTCAAGGCCCTCATGATTACACACAAGTGCCTCTCTCAGACCGCCCCATCCTATCTAGCTGAACAAATACATCAGGTGCCCATTCACAGATCAAAACGAGCCCTATACTCTCACCTACTCTCAGACCCGACATTCAATAGAGCCAAAGCCAGCACCAGCAGGTTTGAAGTGCTAGCCCCAAAAGCGTGTAGCGCCCTCCCACTCAGCCTAAGAAAATAAGACTCTCTCACAGCGTTCAGAAAGGCACCAAAAGACAAGCTATTCAACTAGACTGTACCTGATTGTGTATAAGGCTGTTCCTCTGTAACCACGGATCACTACACTTGGTTTTGAACATTGTAATTGAACCTGCAATTCTGCCTTTTAAGTACCCTTTTAAGTACCTGTTTTAAGCTGTATCTAAGTGAATATACTGTAACAGCATCACGATGCCTCTGGGCCGATGGGCGCTTTATACATCCAAATAAATAAATAACTAAAATAAATCAAAGATGATTGGGAGAAAATAACTCTAAAAGGCACATACAGTGGGAACTTGGCTTCAAGATAGATAGCACCATGTTTATAAAAGGCTCTGTGAACGATGCACAGCCAATTGAAAAGCACTCGCTTCTCAACGGGGAGCCAGTGAAGCTGACGAAGAAGAGGTGATATATGGGCACCGAAGGAAGGTCAAAGTACTGCTCGGGCCACTGCATTTTGCAATACCTGCAGGTGGTGTAGAAGGTAGGCCGGTTGAGCAACATAGAGAACGTTGCATTAATCAATACTGCTTAGCACCAAAGTAGCCACCACAGGAGCATAACATTTAAAGGGGATAAAGGTTAGGACTTTTCGGAGAATTCTGAGCTTAAAATGTCCAACTTGGCAGACTAAAAAGACCTGATCATGCATCGATAGGGAGGAAGATAGTTTGATCCCAAAGTCTCTAGCAGAGACAACGGGGAGGGAAAAGGGCCAAAATGGAGGGCCAGAAGTAAGGGGTCCAGAAGGACAGCAGGAGCCAATGACCAACACCTCTGTCTTCTCACCATTCAGCTTCAGCCAGTTCTCGGCCATCCACCCATCAATCTCCTCAAGGCACCCCCTGAGCCGCACAGCAGTATCTGAACTAGCAAGATCCAGACAAAGAATAATCTGCCTGTTGTCGGCATAGGAGTAGCACATGAAGCCATCAGAGTGGATAAAGCTGAGAAGTGGCTGAATATAAATGTTGAACAGAATGGGAGAAATTGCACAGTCTTGAGGTACTCCACAAAACAGGGGAACAGACTTCGAAACAAAAAGGAAAGAGATAGATGGACTGAGAACGATCAGCCAAAAAGGCATTGAACTATGCAAGAACCTGGCCCGAGAGACCTGCAGAAGACATCCGGGAAATCAGGGTGGGGTGGTCTACGGTGTGAAATGCAGCCGACAAGTCTAAGAGAATCAGCGCCTCTACCCGCCGCAATCTACCAGGCGCATAAGATCATTGACCATGGACACTAAGAACGGCTCAGACCCCATACCAGGCTGGAAGCCTTACTTGAAGGGGTAAAAGTATTTTGTTGATTCAAGAAAGGAACTAAGCAATGGAGAAACCAAAGCAGCTTCATAATGAATGGTAGAAGCAAAATAGGATGGTAATTAGATAAAGTAGAGGGGTCAAGAGAGGGTTTCTTAAGCAGAGGTATTACCAAGACATGTTTCAGGTCACTAGAAATTTGGCCAGAGGAGAGAGAAGAAGTAATTGCCATTGTAATCCAAGGTATGATCTCAGCGGAGATCTCCTTCAGTAGATAAACAGGAATAGGATCAATAGGTGAAGCAGATTATAATTTGTGAATAGCAGCAAGAGCATCTTCATCAGAGAACATGGGGAAAGTGGACCAATTTGCAGTGGACAAAGAGTCCAAAGGGGGATGAGTGGAAAGTGAAGGGCGAGAACAGGTAGAAGTAATTTTACGATGAATGGTGGCAATTTAATCACAGAAGAACTCGGAGAAGGATTTTCAAAACACTTGAGAGGGCACGATCCCAGAATTGGCCTTGGTAGGAGAGGAAAGAGAATGTATCAAGTCAAATAGTGCTTAGGTTGAATGAGTGCAGTATCGACCTTAGCATTAAAAAATGATTGTTTTGGATGGAGGATTGCCTTCTGGTAAGTAGCAGTGGCTTTGCGGAATTGAGTTTTATCCGTAACACTGTATGATATGATATCTTATTCATAGTGCACCTATGCAGAGGTCTTTCAAGAAGTAGCCAACTCTTGACTTCCTTTCAGCCTGCCTGCATAATAATTTGTACAACTTCAATCAGAGAACCAGGGCTCAGAGGGGCGGTTTTTCTTTTTGCAAAGTTTAAGAGGAGAAAAAGAGACAGCTACACTACTTAAAACTGACGACAAGTTCCCAAGAGAGCAGGGAATAGTGTGATCACAGTGAGAGGCATTGCAGGCCGCAAGATCTGGCTGTGGAACACAATGGCAGCACTGTTTCAGAATATCCTGTCTCCGAGCTTGGAGAGTAGGATCCGAGAGTGGAATGGAGAAGGGTACAACATAATGTTCGGACTAGGAGGACCCAGGGCCCGACCCCCTGCTCAGACAGCAGGTAGGCATGCACCAACATGTGTTACTCCCTCTGGTCCCCCTGTGATGTTCCCTTGTGTCCCCCATTCTCACACACAGGTGTTGCCTGTTTTGCTTGATTCTTCTACCCTGCTCCCCCCTCACCCACTCAAGCCTACTTCTGCAGGAGTCTGTCCTGATACATTCTGGTTTCACCATCACCGTCTTGTGGACAATGCTGGATTTGACTTTTATGGACTTCATTCATTAATGGTGTGTCACCCTTTCTCAACTCCCATGCTGAACTTCTTTTGCATCTTGTACTCATGGTGGCCCTGAATCATCCGGTTCCCATCTTCATCTTGTATCCTGGCTTGCAACATTATGTGTTACTACTGACTTCTGCAATTGGATTCACTCTCCCCTCTTGCTTCTCCACTCTTTTGTCTGCTAACTCTCTCTTCTCTCCTCCTTTCCCTTCTCCCTTTTCCTATCTCCTCCCCTTACTTTCTTCTATGCACTTCTCTATCAGAATTGTCCCTGGGCCTAGTATGATAGCAACCTCGTCTGTCTCCTCCTCCCTCCCCTTACTGTTTTTTTCCTCCCTAACCCCCCTCCAGCACTATCTGAAATGTCTTCAGGCATAATATGATAGTCGCTTGTTTTGTTCCTCCCCTACCTTTCTGCACCCCTCTCCATCACCTCTTGTTTTTTTTTCAGGCTCTACCAGAAATGTTGTCAGGCCTAGTACGGTAGTCGCCTGTCTGTTTCCATTTCATTCCCACTCTCCCCCTCCCTTCCTTATATATGTTTTCGCTCTTGCACTATCTGAAATGTCGTCAGGCTGAGTACGATAGTTAATTTCACATCCTTACTGTTCATGGCCTGTAAGAATGTCATTGTTTTTTCCCTTGTTCCCTCCCTTGCCTTGAAGCGCTTTGAAACACATTGTGTATAGGCGCTATATAAATAAACTATCATATCATATCATATCATATGGTTGGACCAGATAACAGGGAGGTGGGGTCAATAGACAAAAGAATCCCAAAAGCATCCTAGGGGAAAAAACAAGATAAAGATTGTTACCCAGCTGGTGAGTGCTGTCGGTAACCAAGGGGAAACCAAGATCTTCCAGAGGCAAGAAAAAGAGAGATTGGTAGCTCACTACCTTTATTGACTGAAATAATGAAGTCACCAACAATCACAAGATTAGAATGCTTCAGTTGTAGTTCAGACACAAAGGGAAGAAATTCAGTAATGCTGCATCAAAGCAGTAGTTTTGTGCTTACGAACGAACAAACGTTTATTTCTGTGCACACCAGCACCAGCACTGCGAGCAAGGAAGGAGCTCTTGCTGGTTCCCGTGTGCCCGTGTGCTGCCTGGAGGAGGCGTGGCCGTGCTAATCACGTGACATATCACGTGACTTTGAACACCTTGAAGAGGCAGAGCCATCCACCCTCGCGGCGTTAAGCCCCGTGGAGTCAAGTCCATCGGCTGTTGTACGGCTGTTTGGTGCTGTTGTGCGCAACAAGAAGTTACGGTTGTGGACTCTGCAACTCACGTGAGCCCACAGTTTTGGGTATTTAAATTTTTCATATTGATTGGCATACGTCTTCTGACAGGGATCGGTACAGTGTCCAAAACATTTGCAAGTCTTCTGCCATAATCTGTTCAGGCAATGTGGCATTTTGTCTCTTACATCAGGAATGCCAACTGCAATTGCTGTCTATAATACAAATGACTTAAATACGGTCCACACTCCTGTTGCTTCTACCAAAAAGAAATCACGTCTAAGCTCCACTCCTTGTATAGGCACTATAAAGACAAAATATAAAAGTAGAGCAGATTTGCTTTTAGGCATGGACATTCGGTCCTTTCATCAAGGTCCAAGACATATTGAGCCGCCCCATGTGAAGCATGGGAGTAGTGTAACAGTTACAACTGATGGTGTGGGTAGAACAAAAGTTGCAGTTTTAAAGGGAGTAAAGCCTGGTGTAGGGTGTGATGCTCCAGTTGGGGAAATGTTAGAACATGTCTCTTTGAGCAGCTCTATGGTTTCCTTTGCAAATGAACAGGTATCACTTACAGAGAGTATGTTGCTAAATAATGTTTTAACTGGACCTGTTGTATTGCCGGTAGTTACTTCCATTTCATATTCTATGGATACAGATGCCATGTCAAAACCTATGCCGCGCAATCATTCACCGGGTAGTGACTTGGCGGTAATTGATCTTGATACAAATGCTTTGTGTTTTTCGACTCATATTATGTCTGAAGATTTATCGAAATCGCCAATTATGTTCACCGATCTAAGTGCTGTTAATTCGGTGGACAAGATGTCATTTATTGCACAAACCCCACAGAGAATGGGGTGCTCATCTGCTGTCGTGCAAGAGGTGGCTATCAGTAATATTAGTATTTATTTATTTGTTTATTTGTATAGCGCCGAACTGCTCGCAAGCATCGAGGCGCTTACATGGAGACGTAGACAAGTAGTGGGGACAGACAGTATACAGGACGCTTCATTACATATGGGGTTATCCATCAGAGGTCGTAAAGCTATATCTCGAATTACTTAAAAAGCAAGGTTTTAAGTTTCTTACGGAAGGAGAATAGATTTGATTCCAGTCTAAGGCTAGTAGGAAGTTTGTTCCAGAGTGCAGCCGCACGAGTGGGGAAAGCTCTTCCTAGACCTAGTTCTTTTTTGAATTTAGGAGTTGTTATCAATCTATTGGCTTCAGATCTTAATGTTCTGGTGGGGTTGTAGGGTGTAAGTTTGGTCTTAAGGTAGGCAGGTGCTTTTCCATAAAGGCATTTATGGGTTAGGCACAAGGACTTGAATTGTACACGGTCTTCCATTTTTAACCAATGTAGGTCGCGTCTGGCTACGCTGATGTGATCTCTCCTTGATTTTAGTTTGATGACTCTTATCGCCTGATTTTGAATCAGTTGGTACTTATGTAAGCTTTGCTTGCTGGCACCAGCAAGGAGCGCATTGCCATAGACCAATCGTGAAAGAATGGTGGCTCTAGCAATGGTGGCGCAATTTTTTCATTGAGAAGGGGTCTCATTGTTTTGAGAAGACGAATGTAGTAATTACAGTTTTTGCTGACATGCATGGCTTGAGCATCTGCATTGAGATTGGCTTCCAGCGTCATGCCAAGTGTTTTCACTTTACCAACTACTTCAATGCAAGATTCCTTGATTTGAAAAGCCTTGTAGTCAGAAGTCAGTTTAGTGCAGGCCTGGGTAGATCCAAAAACCATTAACTCGGTCTTGTTGCTATTGAGGCACATCCAGTTATTATTCATCCACTCTTCGATATTCTTGTAGAGGGTGTTCAATTTAATACTATCTTTAACATAGTCACCACTCAATTCCATGACTAGCTGAGTATCGTCAGCATAGTTAGTGAAAAATACTTGAAGTTGTTCTAGTAATTCACACAGGAGGCGTATGTATATATTAAAGAGTAAAGGGGACAAGCTGGCTCCCTGAGGAACTCCGCACGAGATGTTATGTTCAATTGAGAATTTATCTCCCCAATGAACTCGTGAAATTCTATTCTCCAAGAAGGAGGTGAGCCAGCTTACTGCTTCTTTGGAACAGTTTGCAGTTTTGGCTAGTGCTTTTTGTAAGAGCTGGTGGTCTAACAGATCAAACGCCGCACTAAGGTCTAAGAGTACTAGTAGTCCTGTTTTGCCCTTATCCATCATTTCCAGCATTTTTGTTTGCAGATCTAACATTACTGTTTCTTTGCTGTGCACTGCTCTAAAACCGGATTGTTGTGGATGTAGCAGTTCATTTTTATCTGCATAATCCTGTAGTTGGGCTGTGGCAATTTTGTCCATGACCTTAAGGGTGAAATTGCAGTTGGTAATAGGCCTCAAATTGTTGGGGTCACGTAGATCTAAGTTGGGTTTCTTTACCAGTGGAGTGATGGTGACTTTTTTAATATTGACTGGCACAGTTTTGTCTCGGAAAGATGAATTCACAATTTTAGTAAATAAAGGGGCAAATATGTCAGGGTGTTCAAGAATAATTTTAGGTGGAAGCTTGTTTTCCGCGCAGGAAGAAGGTTTCATAGATGCCAGTGTCTTCTTCATGATATCAATAGAGATTGGTTGAAATTGGAATTTCTCAATCCCTGTGTCCATCGAAGATTCGACTAAGGGGTTAGATTGTGGCATAATCTGAAGTGCAGATGTAATTCGTTCTCTTGCTTTAGTGATTTTATTAGCAAAAGCTGTCTGAGTGTTATCGCATTCTGATTGTGAAGGATTAAAGTTTGGAGTCAGGGTCTGAGGTTTATCAATGGATTTCAGTATATCAAAGAGTTTACTTGTAGAATTCGCTGATGATTCGATTTGACTGTTGAAGTAATTTCTTTTAGCTTCAATAATACAGTTCTTATATGATTTTTCTAGTGACTTCCAACTGATCTTATTGTCGTCAGTAGGTTTTTTTTGCCATTGTGCCTCTTTACGATTTTTTTCCTTTTTTAGATTGGTCAGTTCTGGTGTATACCATTTTTGGTGGTTAGAGTTGGGCCTGACTGTTTTTTCGCGATTGGGTGCTTTTTGGTTTATCAAACTTAGCATATGATGGTCATATTTGCTAATGATAATGTCACAGGAATCTGTTTCTTTAATATCTGCCAGAATTCTGTTAACGCAGAATTGTAAATCAGTGCTTTCAATATTTTTAAAGTTTCTTGAGTGAACCTTCTTAGCGTCGTTTGCAGGTTTTTTTGCTAACTGAGGGATCAATAAATTGAAAACTACTTTGTAGTGGTCAGACCATATACACGGAGTAGTGATAACATTGTTTGTTTTGATGTTATTGGAAATAACCCAGTCTAATTGGTGCCCATTGGCCATGGTAGGGGCGTGGTTAGAAACATTGAACTGGATTTGCTGAAGATTTTTTTCAAGGTAAGTCGCTTCTTTATCTTTGGGGTCACCGCGCCATCGGTTCAAATCACCAAGGATAATTGTAGATTTACAATTATTTGAAGGAACTTGGGGTTGGTCACCCTAGGTTACCTGGGGGCAACCAGACGTGGACTCCCTGCTCACTGTGCTTAGAGTGGCTCAGCTTCACCTCACTGATGATGCCCAACAAGGCTGAAACACGTGTATGGGGTTGCTGGTGGTACTCTTGTTCAGAGAGGAATTGCCATAGCATTTCGGTGCTGAACTGCCCATGTGGGCGGGACAAAGACTGATATGCAAATGGATATTTCCCATCTGTGAAAGGTACAGTGAGCAAAAAGCAGATGGCTGCGAACTCTCAATGTGGTTAACAACCACTGAACAGGTTATCATGCCTTGTTCTTCCGAGAGAGGGGCGCCTGCTACCTTTGTTGAATTCTTTAAAGGAACTTTGGGTTGGTCACCCTAGGTTACCTGGGGGCAACCAGACGTGGACTCCCTGCTCACTGTGCTTAGAGAGGCTCAGCTTCACCTCACTGATGATGCCCAACAAGGCTGAAACACGTGTATGGGGTTGCTGGTGGTACTCTTGTTCAGAGAGGAATTGCCATAGCATTTCGGTGTTGGACTGCCCATGTGGGCGGGACAAAGACTGATATGCAAATGGATATTTCCCATCTGTGAAAGGTACAGTGAGCAAAAAGAAGATGGCTGCAAACTCTCAATGTGGTTAACAACCACTGAACAGGTTATCATGCCTTGTTCTTCCGAGAGAGGGGCGCCTGCTACCTTTGTTGAATTCTTTGAAGGAACTTGGGGTTGGTCACCCTAAGTTACCTGGGGGCAACCAGACGTGGACTCCCTGCTCACTGTGCTTAGAGAGGCTCAGCTTCACCTCACTGATGATGCCCAACAAGGCTGAAACACGTGTATGGGGTTGCTGGTGGTACTCTTGTTCAGAGAGGAATTGCCATAGCATTTCGGTGCTGGACTGCCCATGTGGGCGGGACAAAGACTGATATGCAAATGGATATTTCCCATCTGTGAAAGGTACAGTGAGCAAAAAGCAGATGGCTGCGAACTCTCAATGTGGTTAACAACCACTGAACAGGTTATCTTGCCTTGTTCTTCCGAGAGACCCCACCCCCTTTCCCACTGTCTCTGTTGGTGTAATGGATTTTGTAGCCTATAGGGACAGCTATAGAGCATGTAGGACCCATTGGGTCCTGTAGCCATGTTTCAGTAATGCACATGATGTCTATATTATCTGCTAGTATCAAGTCGTGGATGCATTCAGCATGGTTATTAAGAGATCTTGTATTCAGTAGACATACTCTTAGGTCGTTCAAAGTGAAGGTGGGTAGAGTTGCCTCATTTAGCTCATGTGTGTTCTGTGTCTTGTTTTGTGTTGTGGCAGAGTGTGTAGTGTGTGCTTTGGTAGGAGAGGTCTGTGCGCTAATGGGTGTTGAGCAGGTGTTTTTAGAATGGTCCTTCTTAATAGATTGCGGATTAATTTCAGGTTTATCAAGGATCTCTATATGTGCGCATGTATAGCTTTCGTTTTTTGTAGCTCTTGTAGTTTGGCGAGGAGAGCATTTACTTTAGGAAAGCCCATTCTTACCAGGAAATCAGGGCGTAATGCCATGGAGAAGCAAGGTTTCTGGCCGAGGGCGATGGGCTCGGCGAGGACCGGCGCAGACCGGCTTGCCCCAGAAGCGCCGGCGCTGAAGCGCCTGACGTTACTAGCAGTATGCAGCAAATGCTTCTGGGAACTGTAGTTCCCGTTAGGTGACTTGCAGACAACTTGCACACAACAATCAAAATACGAGTGCTTGCTCGTTGCTCAAACGTATCAAAAAAACACAGTAAATGCAGTTTCAATGCGCAATGTGAAAGAACACAATTTAAATGAGCAGAGTAGTAAAAAGTAAATTATTCTTGGTAAAGCTGTAAGGCACTTAAACCAATCAGGCACACGGAGACAAAGTAAACGTTCCTTTCCTAACCCGGACTTCAGGGTAACTAACCTCTCACAGGAGTGGTGGAAGTGAAGAGGTAGATATGTGATGCTCGGCGGGACCGGCGCAGACCGGCTTGCCCCAGAAGCGCCGGCGCTGAAGCGCCTGACGTTACTAGAAGTATGCAGCAAATGCTTCTGGGAACTGTAGTTCCCGTTAGGTGACTTGCACACAACTTGCACACAACAATCAAAATACGAGTGCTTGCTCGTTGCTCAAACGTATCAAAAAAACACAGTAAATGCAGTTTCAATGCGCAATGTGAAAGAACACAATTTAAATGAGCAGAGTAGTAAAAAGTAAATTATTCTTTGTAAAGCTGTAAGGCACTTAAACCAATAAGGCACACGGAGACAAAGTAACCGTTCCTTTCCTAACCCGGACTTCAGGGTAACTAACCTCTAACAGGAGTGGTGGAAGTGAAGAGGTAGATATGTGATGCTCGGCGGGACCGACGCAGACCGGCTTGCCCCAGAAGCGCCGGCGCTGAAGCGCCTGACGTTACTAGAAGTATGCAGCAAATGCTTCTGGGAACTGTAGTTCTCGTTAGGTGACTTGCACACAACTTGCACACAACAATCAAAATACGAGTGCTTTCTCGTTGCTCAAACGTATCAAAAAAACACAGTAAATGCAGTTTCAATGCGCAATGTGAAAGAACACAATTTAAATGAGCAGAGTAGTAAAAAGTAAATTATTCTTGGTAAAGCTGTAAGGCACTTAAACCAATCAGGCACACGGAGACAAAGTAACCGTTCCTTTCCTAACCCGGACTTCAGGGTAACTAACCTCTCTAACCTCTCTAACTAACTAATAGTGTGAATATCGAAATTGCCTTGACCTCAATGAATACAGCGTTATTTGCTTTGGCCAAATTGTTTGAGGTTTTGGCAACTAAAGCCAATTTACATTCGGAACAGCTAAATCAACTTCTGGCTGGTCATTTGACTGTAGTAAACAAGCTTGACACTTTGACTGTGGTGCAAAATTCCTCTATTTTTAAAACCTCATGTGGCTCTCAAACTTTATCGCCGTTTAATGTGACTGCACAGCATTAATCGCCCATTCCGTCGATATCAAATCCTATTACTGACCCACTATGTGCGGTAAATGAGGTGGTAGAAGTTTTTTCGCAGAAACCTAATCACCCAGTTTTTGATGTTATTTCCTCAAATATATCTGATGTGTTAGCAAAGACGGGTTTAATAAAAAATCTTCAGACAAAAGAATCAATAAATATCAAAGGTGTTGCTAAACGCTTTACCCAAATTAAAGCCTTCGTTAACAAAATTTCTTCTAGTGCTACCACTTCTAAAGATATTGTTAAAAAATACTGCCTTCAGTCGCATGCAAAGAGGGACAAAACCGCGAAAGAACTGCCTCCTGTTGTGACGGTGCAGAGCCCTTTAAATGATTTAATAGAAGCTGCAGCCGAAGTGTCTAAATTGTCTCCTAAAATACAAATAGCAGATATTATCTCTGTTATTCCTTCTGCAGCAGCAGGCGATGTTGATCGTGGCAAAGAAATTAGGCATGCTGTGGACAAGTACTTGACGTCCAAATCTGTTGTCAAAAAGCTGTCCTTTGCTCCATTTGAAACGGTTAAAGTATTTGAGCCTTCTGCTCCTATTGCTCAGAAAGTGTGCACAACACAGCCCAGCCTTTACATAATACTAATACAATACAGTCAGACTCACATATTCAACAGCAAGCCCCAATTAAATTAGAAAAACTGATCCAATCCACACTTACCAAGTTTTTGGTCGCCTCTGGCATCTCTCAAAGAAATGAGTCTAGTTTGTTGCATGAAGCGTCCAATGATTTGCCTAAAATTTCAAAACCAAAATCGCTGGATGGACGCGTTAGGTGTCCGGCAGTTCACTCTTTGTCTCTTAGTTGCAAGAAGTTGCCTGCAAAACAATATAGTTTAAATCATGCCTCGGTCCTGGCAATATTTAGTGAAATACCTGAGCTTGATGATATAGGCACTGTTGATATTGAGTTGGTGGAGTTCCTGGATCACTCTAAGCAGTCGTCAGTGATCCTTTGGATGAATTCAAGAGTGGTATTAAATTCAATCTGGGCCGTCAGGTCCCAGATATTGGATCTTGGGTTTATTCTGCTATCGGGCTCTGACCACTCAGATTGCTTAGTAAGTAACCAAATGGTCATGCATTCAAAACAAAGCATGACTAAAAATCAGGGTGTACCTGTACACTTATCTAATGGTAATTCTTGCTTGAACCAGTGCTTGCATACGAAACAAGTGGCTGCACTTATGTCCTTGATTAGCTGGAACTCGATTTGTTAAACAACCAGGCTCTTCAGTTTATAGAGTATGATGTTATTTTTATTCAAGAATCCTGGTTGATTACAACACCTTCGTGGAATAATCATGGTGTCCTCCTGGTTTTGGCTGTGAAGGGTATTGCAGGACGTCCTGTTTCTGGTTTGTTAACGGCTGTAAAGCAATCGTCATCACTAAAGCTTGTTCCTTGGTTCTCGCCGAATTCTTTCTTGCAAATGACGGGAATTGTGGGTATACATTTTTCTTGTGCAGCCATAAACTTTTATTGGAATCCGGTGCGAATTTCGATGATAGTTTTATGGCATCTGTGAATAAAGCTTTTGATATTGTCACTCTAGATCGAGAGTCCCATGCCATCATTTTGGCAGGCTCTCTAAATTTGCATTGTTTGGGTCCGCATTGTACATCAGAAATATCTCGGCTGGCCAAGTCAAGCTTTATTGAAGCCAGGAACTTATTTATGTGAGTGATCATAATATGTTATATGTTACATGGTCATGCGATAATCGCATGGCCCAAGAAAAAATGTGCTATTTGACAGGCGGGTACAAAGTAAATGTAGCTAGAAATCGTGTAAGGTGGACTGAAGCATCGCTGGAAGCCTTTAGATCACATTATGATGCGCAGCTGAAGTTGAAAATGGTGTCAAAACAGAATTATGAAGTTGTTTATCATGAACTAATGCAATTATTTCAAACTACCTCTACTACACATATACATAAATAATCTCTGCACCTGCATATTTGTGATAATGAAATTCGGATTAGAATAGCGCTGGTACGGGCTGAAATAAGGCAGGCATATAAACTCCCCGTTGCTATACGATTGGCAACCCTCTCCCTGATCCAAACAAGATACAGAAATTGGTCAAGAGGGTTTAGAGCCAAACTATACCAAACGGATGGTAGTAATATGCTTAAATCTCTAGCCGATAAAAATTCAACACAGTCCTCGAATATCATCAATGAGGCAGTAGCTGGTCATCAGGTGGCAGTACACACCAATGATGTGTCAGAGGCTGCTTGGGTTGCGTATTACACTAAACCATTTGCTGCGCCAGTGGATTTTGCCAGCTTAAATGAGCCCGAACCGCAGTCTCAATTTCATTTATCATATGATAAAGACGACATTTTGTACTACATCAAAAAAGCTAGCCATTCGAGAGCTCCTAGCCCGGATGGGTTGTCTAATATGCACATGAAGCAATTTCGAGATATATGGGTAGAGATCCTCCATCTTCTTTTTGAAGAGATTAATTGGTCCCAGAAAATACCATTGTCATGGAAACAATATATCCTTATCCCGATCTATAAAAAGGGTGAGCGGGACAATCCAGCTAGCTATAGGCCGATTTCTTTACTTGATGCACCAGGGAAAATCTATTGCCGTCTCATCTTGAGAGAGCTTAATTTGTGGTCTAAAAACCACACTAAGAGGGATCCTTTTTAAGCAGGATTTGTCACTGGATTGGGTACTGTACCCAATATTATCACTCTTAATATGCTTAAATCACAGTATGCTGCCCGGAAACAATTTTTATATTTTGTCTTTATTGATTTTCGGTCAGCTTTTGATTCTATAAATTGAGATCTTCTATTTTTAAAGTTAAAATCGCTGGGCTGTCCTCCCTCCTTATTGGAGGTTATAAAGCAGCTACATACGGGGACCTCCATGCAAGTCAGAGGCCCTCATTACAACCCAGGCGGTAAGTGTTTAACGGCGCCGTAAAGAGCGTCGGCGCCGTTAAACACTTACCGCCTGATTACAAGGTCCCTTAGCGGGATGGTGACTTTAACACCTGCTTTTTGCAGGCGTTAAAAACCAACCCGCTAAGGGACCTTGGCGATAATTACGGCAACCCTATGGGGCAAAAATGGGAATGGGGAAGGGGCCATTGGTGAATGGGGAATTACCGCCCGACTCACCTTGTAATGGGGCGGTATTTCCGCCATCCACAATGGCAGAATCTTAATCTTAGCGGCATGGACCATGGTGCTAATAGCACCATGGTCCTCCGCCAAGGTTGTAATGAGGGCCAGACTATCTTTAGAAGGATTATTGTCTTCAGCTTTTCCTACCTTATTAGGGTTAAAACAAGGATGCATTTTAGCATCAACCCTTTTTAACCTCTTTATTCTTGATATGGGGCTTTCCTTTTTTAAGATTCAGCCTGATGCCCCTGAATTGGGAGGGCAACGTATATCGTGGCTTTTATATGCGACGATTTAGTCCTTATATCGCAGACTCCTAAAAGTTTAAAGGCTTTGTTATCTGCTCTATCAGAATATGTGATAAAAAAACAACTTACTATAAATATGAGTAAATCACAGATTTTGGTTTGTAGGCCCCGTTATAGAACGAAATCTTACAACAGCAAATGGTATATTGGTAATGAAGTTGTGAATTCTGTCTCTGAATATAAATATTTGGGGATGTATTTACAAAATACTGTTAATGATAACAAATATCTGTTGGATTTAAAGGCTAAATTGTTAACTTTGACTTCACAGGCCAGAATATTGCATTATAAATATTGGAAATTTACTGTAAAACACATATTAATGTTCTATGAGCAGAAAGTAATTCCTGTAATTCTTTACGGGGCCGAGTCAAAGCTGTACACAAATGACAAAATGTGGGATAAGTTAGAAGCCAAATTTTGGAGAAAAGTTTTACACCTGCCAAATTGCTTATCAATGTCGATTTTGAGATTTGAACTAGGTATTAATTCTTTATCCAATAGACTTAAGTGGAGAATGTGCTCCTTTTTTCGAAAATGTTTGTGTGGTGTCGAAAACAATACTCAAAGTATTTTGAGTGCGGTAGCATGTTATTTGACCTGTTCACAGCATGTCTTTCCATTGAAATGGAGGACTGTGGTTTTGAACATATTGGTTGAGGCTGACATCTCACTTGTCCTGTTACTTGAAAATCCTGGTCGTGCCAAGATTAACTGGTCGATTCATAGAATTAATGTGCGCCGAAAATTCCCGCGCAGAGGTGCCAAAATGTGCGATTCGCAATAAAAGTGCGAAAATCGCAGTGCAACTGCGAAAATCGCAGGGAAACCAGCGCACATCGATTCATGGAAGTCCGTGCGCGAGAAAAACATTGGATGTGCGCTGAAAAAGTGCACGGCGCACGCCGGCGCACAGGTCATCCACCGGCGTGCGCCACGGCCACTGCGAAATCGCACATAGCGCGGCACACATCACAAAAGTAGGCGGAACACGGGGCGTAACACTCGGAATGGGGAACAACGCGTGAAAATATGGGCGTCACGGGGGCAGTACAGGAGACAAGTGCGCGGAACGCCCACACGCTCGCCTACAACCCGTATTCATTGAATCGAATAGGGCAAACCAGCGCACGGTGAAAGACGCTCACAGGGCCAAGGAAGTACACCACAAGAAAGCAGGGGGTAGCGTCCCTGCGCTTGAAATAAATGTGTGCCAAAATGTGCGCTAACAAAAAGCACCCATATACAGCCATGATGAATGGTCCATACAGTGGCCCTCTAGGATAAATGAGGTGCAAAGGGGTACCGACAAACACGGACACCCGCTGTGTGAAAAATAGCGTGTGCGTGTGTTTCTGGGTGCGTGGGAAGTTCCACGCGCGATTGGCCTGGGTACATGTGTTTCGGGTTGCGTGGGAAGTTCCACATGCGATTGGTCTGAGTATGTGTGTTTCAGGATGCGCGGGAAGTTCCACACGCGATTGGCCTGGGTACGTGAACTTCGGTGTGCGCGGGAAGTTCCACACGCGATTGGCCTGGGTACATATGTGTTCTGGGGTGCGCGGGAAGTTCCACACGTGATTGGCCTGGGTAGGTGTGTTTTGGGATGCGCGGGAAGTTCCACACGCGATTGGCATGGGTATGTGTGTTTAGGGATGCGCGGGAGGTTCCAAACGCGATTGGCCTGGGTACGTGTACTCCGGGGTGCGCAGGAAGTTCCACATGCGATTGGCATGGGTACGTGTGTTTCGGGATGCGCGGGAAGTTCCACACGCGATTGGCCTGGGTACGTGTACTTTGGGGTGCTCGGGAAGTTCCACACACGATTTCAGCAGGGTACGTGTATTCCGAGCTTCGCGGGAAGTTTCACACGCGATTTCAGCAGGGTACGTGTATTTCAGTGGTGCCGGGGAGTGATACACGTGATTTAGCTGTGTGGGTCCTCCTAGGTGTTCCCTCTACACCCTCCACGGCCCCTGCAGGCAGCCCACACCACAGGTGACTACCCTGCACCCCTGCTCATGTACCACAGGCAACCCATCCACCATGGCCATGCCCCCCAGCCAACCCACATGTCACCTTGCCCTACTGATCACCAACACATGTCTCCCAGCACCCCCACCCCCCAGCACTGTGGGGTACCTGCCAGCAGGCCCCCACTCATGTCCCACTCATGTCCCCCTGCACCCCCACCACCCAGCAGTGCAGGGCACCCTCCACCAGGCCCAGACTCATGTCCCCCTGCACCCCCACCCCCCAGCACTGTGGGGCACCCTCCACCAGGCTCCCACTCATGTCCTCCTGCACCCCCACCCCCCTGCATCCAGGGACACCCTCCAGCAGGCCCCCACTCATGTCCCCCTGCACCCCCAGCACTGTGGGGCACCCTCCACCAGGCCCCCACTCATGTCCCTCTGCACCCCCACCCCCCTGCATCCAGGGGCACCCTCCACCAGGCCCCCACTCATGTCTCCCAGCACCCCCACCCCCCAGCACTGTGGGCACCTGCCAGCAGGCCCCCACTCATGTCCCACTCATGTCCCCCTGCACCCCCACCCCCAAGCACTGTGGGGCACCCTCCAACAGGCCCCCACTCATGTCCCCCTGCACCACCACCCCCCAGCATCCAGGGGCACCCTCCACCAGGCCCCCACTCATGTCTCTCAGAACCCCCACCCCCCTGCATCCAGGGGCACCCTCCACCAGGCCCCACTCATGTCTCCCAGCACCCCCCCTGCATCCAGGGGCTCCCTCCACCAGGCCCCCACTTATGTCTCC
The DNA here is from genome assembly GCF_040938575.1 of Ambystoma mexicanum. Taxonomy (NCBI): domain Eukaryota; kingdom Metazoa; phylum Chordata; class Amphibia; order Caudata; family Ambystomatidae; genus Ambystoma; species Ambystoma mexicanum. The sequence goes on along the minus strand of NC_090931.1, from coordinate 1,190,794,403 downwards.
CAGCACCCCCACACCCCTGCATCCAGGGGCACCCTCCACCAGGCCCCCACTCATGTCTCCCTGCACCCCCACCCCCCAGCACTGTGGGGCACCTGCCAGCAGGCCCCCACTCATGTCCCACTCATGTCCCCCTGCACCCCCACCCCCTGCATCCAGGGGCACCTTCCACCAGGCCCCCACTCATGTCCCCCTGCACCCCCACCCCCCAGCATCCAGGTGCACCCTCCACCAGGCCCCCACTCATGTCTCCCAGCACCCCCACCCCCCGGCATCCAGGGGCACCCTCCACCAGGCCCCCACTCATGTCTCCCTGCACCCCCACCGCCCAGCACTTTGGTGCACCCTCCACCAGGCCCCCACTGATTTCTCCCAGCACCCCCACCCCCCTGCATCCAGGGGCACCATCCACCAGGCCCCCACTCATGTCTCCCAGCCAACATGTCATCACAATCTAGATCCCTGGCCCCTATGGGCAGCCTCCAAATGCCAAACACTCACCCGAGTATTGCATCCACCCACTTAGAAATGGCAATTACATGACACAACCCCAATGGAAAGCTTGAAAATGAACACATGTCCCTCATATACACACAATGGGTGTCAGTGAATGTCAAAACCCATATCATGATATGCATGAAACCAATGAAATGATACTAGACATTGAAGTTTGAAGAAAAAATATGTATTAAAAGCAACATAAATTGAATCCAAAATAAACAAACGAAATGTCCGTGAAATAATGTAAAACCACAAATCATAATCCAAAGGAAAGGTGTCCAAAGTCACAGTTCACAAAAGAAAATCCAATGGAAAATTAAAATCGAAAACCATTGCTCCATGGGTAAATCATAAAAAAAATTCGAAAATCCAACAGTCTACTATATACAGAAACAATCCAGGGTCCATGATCCCAACTGAAGAAATGAAACCTATCTAATAACACTACCTAATAAAAAAAACTATATACAGAAATGTGGCCCATTGTCCAAAAGGTCCAAGAAAAATGCAAAACCAAAGGAAACCTAACACTAACTACAGAACTATTTACAAGGGCAGCGGGCTAGTCCGACGGCTCACTTCGGGATGTTCCGGGCCAGGGCATCATCGAACTCCTGCTCAATGTCCCGGAGGCGGTCCTCCTCCATGGCCCTGAGGGTCCGCAGGGCCGTCGACATGTTCACCTCCAACTCTCTGCGGATTGCCTGGAGGCACTCGGCCCGCCTCAGGGCCCTCCGCATGGCGTTCTCCACCCTGACCATCGTGAGCCGTGCCTCTTCCGCCCGCTGCCACTCCGCATCTATGGCGTGGCCCAACCGCTGCCACATGGAAGACACTTTTCATCCTGGGTCCTCCTGCCCTCCGGCCGATGCCTGCCCCTCCGATGTTGAAGGCCCCGAGCATTCATGGCTCCCACCTCGTTGCTGCTGTGCCTCTGCCCATGCCCTGGATCCTGCTGCCTGCACATCCTCCACCGGCTGGGGTGCAGTCATTGATGTGGCCACCCCTGCTGGACATCCGACTCCCGACTGTGGCAGGGATGCCTCCTCCACCAGCCTGGCCGCACCGTCAGAGGCAGCTCCACAGGGCACCCAGGTGACTAATGGGTGGGAAGATGGCACGGAGGACGACTAGCGCATAGGGGGTTCAGTTGAGGAGGGGGTCGGAGCAAGCCCCATCAAACGGAGGAATCCGGCCTGGGTGACCTGTCCCAGTAGGCCGACGCGGTCAACGAGCCATTCGAGATGACATGCAGTCTCCTCATGAAAAGACTGCAGGTCACCTCGCATGGCCCGTTGACGCAACGCCACACCAGTCAGGACAGGCTCAACCCGGACCCGGATAGCCACGTCCGCAGGCAGAGGAAGGCCAGTTGTCGTGAGCTCATCCCCTGCCTGAAAACGGGTCTGGACTAGGCATCGCTGCTGGTGCAAGATGATGCAGTGACAGGATCAGGGACAGGATTGCACACAGGCACCTCCGCGGCGACCTGTGCTGCCTCCTGTCCCTGGTCCTGCACTGCACCACTAGCACCAGTGGAATCTCGACCTCCAGACCCCGTCTCTGTTGCATGCACGGCCTCCTCCTCCACCAAACCCCCCACCAACCTGGATGACACTGTGCCATCTTCCCCCGTTGGGCCCTGTGGGGTCCCAGCTGCCCCTTCTGCTGCCGAGGAGTCCAACTCCGACCTCCGCCTCTTGGACCTCCCCCCGGCAGCTGCAGCCTGGGATGCGGCACCGGACTCCTCACTCCCCGACGAGATCACAACCTGGGAGGGGAGCCTGGCCTTGCGTCTCCGGCTCCACAGCACCTTCTCCGCCCTCTTCATCAGTTGACGCTGCAGACAGGGAGAAATAAAACACAGGCATCAGGGCACTGTACAATGGACACATACACACATGACAGTTGTACATGAGTGGCATTGGCAAACCTCAGACATGGCATCACAATCGCCAACACACATGTTATTTCAACTTGCACACATGAGCCATACCACAGCCATATCGCAACTGCCAGCACCATCCATACACATACAACAGCATGAGCAGGCAAAGGTGAGCCAGACATCACATGCAACACAGGGAGTGCACTACTCATGCACACACACCACCACACTTGCATGCATGTGTATACCTCTGCCAACTGTCGCAGTGTTCAGATCGGCATCCATGTCACATCTGCCAATCAGGCTTCCACATCCCGCTGTCACATGCATCCATGTTGCATCACTGTTGCACCCTTGTCAAATACACACACATGCACATGTACACAGTGCTGATACATGCAGCCGAAAACAACATCCATGTGTGACATCACGAACATGCCTACTTACATACACATTCATCCAAACATGTGTGCCCACACAACTGCATTTGGCATGCAAGCCTACACACACAAGCACCATCCATGTCTCACAGTCTCACACATGAGAGCCCTTGCATGTGTTAGGCTCACGGCCCTGTACACCCCCACCCATACCTGGCCCCATAAAAACACATGTGCAACCTGCACACTACTGGCACATCACCACACACACAGCTTACAATCATGATGCATGTACACTTACCACTCGACTCCAGACGAGTCTGCCTCTCAAGGACCTGGACGTGGAGCGCTGGGGATATGCGTTCCAGGACCCTCATCTGGCCCCGGCGCCCCTTAGCATCCGCTGCCTTCAAGAGGCGCCTGGCCTTGTTGAGGGTCCTGGACCTGAAGTCCTCCCAGTGCTTCTTGACATGATGGAATAGTCGGACTGCCAGCCCCTCCGGATTAATGGCAGTCACGATGTCACCCAAATCCGAGTCCGTCCTTCCTTGTCGGCCCGGGAACTTCCGAAGAGGGCATCATACTGCCCCAGGACTTGCTCCACCAGGACATCAACTTCGGTGGCAGTGAAGCTGGTGCCCCTCTGCCTCTCTGGCCGGGGGTTGTCAGTGGTGCCAGATGTTGCAGTGCCTGACATGACAACCCCAGAGGCAGGAGTGTGTGGGCAACTGGGTCCTGGGGCTGGGCTGATTTCTTGTTTTTGATTTCAAAAGGGACATGCAGGTTTCATTTTTTCATTCCCACTGTTGTTTTTTTCATTTTATTCCCATTCATGTTTTTTTAAAAACATTTTTTGGATTCATACTTTGATGTGTGGTATCGTCTCATTGGTTTCATGCATGTCATGATATGGGTTTTCACATTCACTTGCAACCATTGTGTGTGTGTGACGGACATGTGTTCATTTACATACTTTAGATTGGGGGTGTATCATGTAATTGCCTTTTCTATGTGGGTGGATGGGATACTTGGTTGGGCCTTTTGGCTGGGCAGGCTGGCCATAACAGCCATGATTGAGGATTGTCAGGACCTGGGTGCAGGGGGAGATGAGTGGGGGCCTGGTGAAGGGTGCTCCTGACTGGTGGGGGGGTGGGGGTGCTGGGAGACATGAGTGGGGGCCTGGTGGAGGGTGCACCAAAGTGCTGGGTGGTGGGGGTGCAGGGGGACATGAGTGGGACATGAGTGACGGCCTGGTGGAGGGTGCCCCTGGATGCAGGGGGTGGGTGTGCAGGGGGACATGAGTGGGGGCCTGGTGAAGGGTGCCCCTGGATGCAGGGGGGTGGGGGTGCTGGGAGACATGAGTGGGGGCCTGGTGGAGGGTGCCCCACAGTGCTGGGGGGTAGGGGTGCAGGGGGACATGAGTGGGGGCCTGGTGGAGGGTGCACAAAAGTGCTGGGGGGTGGGGGTGCAGGGGGACATGCGTTGGTGGGCAGTAGTGCAAGGTGGCATGTGGGTTGGCTGGGGGGCATGGTGGATTGGCTGCCTGCGGGACAGGTGCAGGGTAGTCCCCTGTGGTGTGGGCCGCCTGCAGGGGCCGTGGAGGGTGTAGAGGGAACACCTGGGAGGATCCACACAGGCAATTCACGTGTAGTGCTCCCCGCGCACCCCTGAAATACACATGCCCTGATGGAATCGCGTGTGATACTTCCCGCGCACCCCTGAAATACATGTGCCCTGATGGAATCGCGTGTGATACTTCCTGCGCACCACTGAAATACACGTACCCTGATGGAATCGCATGTGATACTGCCCGCGCACCCCTGAAATACACGTACCCTGCTGCTTTTGCGTGTGATACTTCCCGCGTACCCCTGGAATACACGTACCTTGATGGAATCGCGTGTGATACTTCCCGCGCACCCCTGAAATGCAAGTACCCTGCTGTTTTGCGTGTGAAATTTCCCACGCACCCCTGGAATACACGTGCCCTGATGGAATTGCGTGTGTTACTTCCCGCGCACCCCTGATGTATACGTACCCAGGACAATCGCGTGTGAAACTTCCCGCAAAGCACTGAAATACACGTTCCCCGCTTGGCGTTTGCTGTTTGGCAGCCCTGTGAACTGGTCCAGGGTTAGTGCAGCCCTTTGCGATGATTTGGGAATTTTGAAGGCTTTTCCTTGCGCGAGGGCGTTCTTGGGGGCGTAACTGGCGCTGCTGCAGGGTCGCTGCGCCACTCTGCGCCACGGCTGTTTTGTGAGGCTAAAATCCATGAATACGCTGTGCGATGAAAAGGATTTTATCGCATGTGGCTGGCACAGTGTATCGCACGGGTACACTGTGCGCCAGCCGCGTGCGCCACTTTTGTTTGAAATTCTAGGAATTACCCTGTAAGTTTAATCGTTGGGCATGGCTACAGAACTATGCATGTTGCTTAAGTCTTAAAGACTTTAATCCCAATTGTTTTGTAATCAAGCGACTGGGAGAAGTGGCTAATTATGTGCTGAAATGTCCCTCTGGACATGTACGAAACCAATATCTACGCTTAAAACTCAATTTATGGCCCACAAGGGCAGTCTTGGTAAGACGGAAAATTATTTCTCCGTATTAATTTTTTGTAGATTTTGTGAAATGGGAACTAAGAAAGAAACTTTACAACACATGATAATAGCATGTCCAAATCTGAAGGCCACACGAGATAGGTTTTTTAGTAATCTGTTAAATCTGTATGAGGAAACTGATGAAAATCATGTATGGAGTATTCTATGTAACACTACGAGATTCGCAGTGATAAAGGTGCTGGTGCATTATCTGGAACATATACTACCTGTTGAAAGCAAGGTATGAATTGAATTTGGGGTTGAGTTCCAGTGGTAAAAATCTGCATTTGTAAATTTTTGACTTGAATACATTTTATCATTATGGGGTTTTAACTTGGTATGTTTTAGGAGTTTTTATTATTATGTATTTCGTGCAGCTTTTTTCCTCGTGATTTAAATTTTCTTAACTTTTGGTTTTAAGTAAGTAAACTGAAAATGTGAAGGTGTATTTGAAAAGTTGATGTATTCAGCTATATCAAATAAATTTAAGAAAAAAAAAGAAATTCTGTAAAAAATGTATGATTGTAACCGAGAAGGAGATAAATCACTAAAACAACCAAAGTAAAACGGGGTGAGATGGTAATGTGTGCTTTCCATCTTGGTAGAGTGATGATTCGCAATACAAGAGGATGAATAGAGGTGTTATCATAGTGAACAATACCATAGTTGGGAGGCAGGGCTTGAATTATGGAGGGGCCCAAACTATCACAAAGCCAAGTTTCCATGACACACAGTAAATCAGGCTGGGAGACAGATAACAGATTTTGGCAGTCCTGAGCATGAGCAACCAATGAGCGATCTTTCAATAGGAGGCACTTTAATGAGGTACTTGATTTATAATGACAGTCAATGTAAGGAGCCAAAGTTTTAAACCCTACTGGCCAAGAGTTCTCAGTAGGTGCTAGGCACAGAAATCACTGTGAGCAATATAGTTAACAGGCATATGAGTGCCCGGAATACCTGTATTTTCATCCCATGGCCCGGTCTGTGCACGGACAGGTACAGACGGGCTAGACTTTGGTGCGACTTTGCAGCGTGAGGCTCTTGCCCGCTGCACCCATCAGCTGCACTTCCGGCAAAGGTCTGAAATTTGTGCACACATGATTGCGTACTACTCAGACCACCCCCTCTCTATGGAGAGGAAAGTAAAAACAGACTGCAAAAGCATGTCTGTAGGGAAGCCAGGGACCGTCCATGCCATAACCGGCATTACAGGGAACAACATGTGCACTATGCATGCGTTAAAAGAAAATGAGCAGAGCAAAGTCTGCACAATGGCTATTATCAAACCACCAAAGGGTCTCCCCACCCTATTATGACAAGCCTTTCTCCGGATGATCTTATATCCATCTAAGCCAAAATCTCCTGTCATCAAGTATCTTGCAAGAGAAAGACATCAGAGGATTGCAGACACTCAAGACCCTCAAAATTTTGTGTGAATAACACAAATCCTCTGGTATTCCAATTTAACCAATTAATACCAGTAGTAAACTCAGGGTTCAATCATGCTACACCATTAGTGTTATTATTCACCTTTTGTAATGTCTCAGAATATTGGTTATAGAGATGACCATTTCCCATTGCAGCCAGAATTTTCCCACAACTCCCTCAATATCAACCAAAGGCAGCCCAGAGGATGTCTCAGATAAATTTAGTGGTTTAGTCCACGTATCTGTTTTTCTCTCAACAATATAACTTAAGCTCTTCAAATCCCCAACATGTTTCATGATCATTTCTACAATGATTGGGGATAGCAGATGGATTAATGCCCAATTATTGTCCATTAAAGATTCAGGGACCTCCACCAGTTTAATATCTTGGGTGGTAATCACCCTTAGATCCACAATTGATTGCAGAATAATCAATATATTACTTCAATAAAATAAAAAAGCGGCCGTTTGTAGCCTCTTGTTCACAAATCTATATTTTTTCGCCAAATATTTAGTATCCCATTGTTCTTCTAATGTTAGATGCAACGTGATGGTAAATATAAATGGATTAGACTGAATCCCAGCATTGTTTCCACCTACAAATCTAGTCCTGTTCTCTTCATTGACTCTTTTAAGAACATTCTTAGAGTTGTCCGTTCTCATGTTCTGTCCAAGCAAGTTGGTATCAACGCAGGTTTTTGTTCTCATCCATGCATCTAACTTAGGTAATTGGGCATTCTTTCTTATTACTGTTGTTGCAAGAAGAGGTTTTGTTATAGCAGTCTTTATGTGTAAACAATAATTTGTCTGCTTGTATCATTTAATTTTGGGTCATGGTTTCAAGGCAAGATGTATCACTAATGATAATATTCACAAGAGACTATTGACTCATGTAGATATTCTGTCATTACTAGCACTCAAAGTCTTTGCTTTTAGAATTGGTCTTTTAGCTTTGTCACACTTTTATCTATGATGACTTCTCCTTACTAGACCAAGGCTTAACAATTCATTACACAGTGTTTCATTCAGGTCAATGCATTTTTCAACCATGTCCGACTATTTCCAATCTTATCGTTACCAACCCTTATATTGATTGCACGATCTTGTCCGCCAGAGTTATTAAAATGTGTAGTAGTTTTGCGTATGTTTATTTTATTATCACTTATGTGTGCCGTTTCCAAAACTATGTCTACAAAACAGAGCAGCCCGTCGTTTATTGTTTGTTGCTCTGTGTATACGTTATTCATAATGCCAATATAGCTTTAAGAATTGTCAGCATTTCAGATTAAGTATATATTTTCTCCTCTAGAGAAACTGTAGAAACGGAGGAACTAAGAGCATGGGAAAATCATATACACGTTCAGCTATCAGTACTAAGTGTGTTCATCTTGAGGTATAGATACGACGATTGCCAGATCTCCAGCCCTTTTTTGTTGAAGTTTCAGGTACACATTCAATAATGAATTATTATCAATTGGTAAAATGTTTCCATATTTCTATTTTCAATGTCTTCTTCAAACTCCATTAAAAATAGTGCACCGCACATGTCCCAATTACAATTTACATTCCATAACTGTGTGGGAGGTGGCCTTGATTAGGAAGAGGCAGAGGTGCTGCTTAACATGGCTTGACAGTGTGACACAATTCATTTGGCATGTGTTGAAGTTCATAGAGTGAAGAAACAAGAGCTTTAAGAGCGGCATTGAGTTGGCAAAACCTGCGGTAACCCCAAGCAATCCTGGTCGGCGGTGTTGAGTAAAGTATTGAGGTCTGGTAGAGTGATTTTAGGAGCCGGTAGCCAGTAGTCAGACAGTAGTCAGGTGGCTTCTAGCTCTGCTGGGCAAATTGCAGGGGGCATCAAGGTCATACGAGGAGAAACTGCGAAGTAGACCGAGGAATTTCTCAATTTTTGCTTTTTCACTCCATTGGCACTCATGCTTTTCACTTTCTACTTTCCGCATAACTGATTCACTTGGACATTATGTACTAGAAAACAAAAACATACCTATAAATGTAATCTTCCAGATGTCATACATGTGGAAACATATATGCACTCTGTGCAACAATATGGCACAGGAACAAATCTCTAATGAACGCTTTGTGTATGTATCCATACCTAACTGTGAATCCGTTCCATTTCAGCAACTTGTACAACATGCAAATCATGGCGTATTATGTACTACCTGCAATTCAGGTAATCGCTCCACCTTACAAATACAAACACATAGTAAATCCGTAATACTAATGCTTCTACGTTACAATGCAGATGGTACCAAAACAACTGCAAACTGACTGGATTCATACATGGTCAAGTATCACTTGGTAAGAAAACCTTCACAACAATTGTTATAATCTACCACACAGGAGCCACAAACAATGCAGGTCACTACACTGCATATATAAAAAGGAATTGTGGATGGTTCGAATGTAATGATAGTACCATTACTTTAAAGCAGAAATTACCAGCAAATCGTATGAACACTTATTTAATCTTCTTGAAACCAAAATTTAATATGTAATCTGTACATAAACATGAACAAAACTTCAATTACGAAACTATAAACAATTAGAATACGCCAACAGGTATCTAACTGCCCCAAGATTCTGCAACAACCAAACAAATAAATCAATACTACTAAATTATAACAAGAAAGAAACAGTTAGATTATGCCAACAGGTATCTAACTCCCCAAGATTTTCAACAACCAAAAAAATAAATCAATACCACTAATAACTAATCTGTGCATAAACATTAATAAAACATCAATTAGAAAACTATAAACAGTTACAATACACCACAGGTATATAACTGCCCCAGAATTCTGCAACAACTAAACAATAAATCAATACCAATAAATTATAAGAAAAATAAACAGCTAGAATACGCCAATAGGTAGCTAACTGCCCCAAAATTCTGCAACAACCAAACAGATAAATCAATACCACTAAAATATAACAAGAAATAAACAGTTAGAATATGCCAACATGCATCTGATTGCCCCACGAATATGCAACAACCCAACAGATAGATTACAACTTGAGAATATAAATACAAAATTATAACCAATTACAATTCAACAAGTTGTCTAACAATCTGCAACAAACCAACAGATAGAACATTAGCCAGAAACAACAAGGAAACACTGAAAACAAAGAAAGAAATGTACTTTACCATAACAAAAAAGGTTGTTTTTTAATCCAACATTGATTTTTTTTCCCACAGACCCAATGATTTAAGTAACAAACACAGAAACTGAGCAAATTGCACAGTATACTGGTTTGTAAACTACTAAATATGAGGATCGAAATAAAGCAGAAATATCTATTATGCAATGTAATAAGTTTTTATAAACTAGGTACACTAACATGATCTTCTTTTTTAACACAGAAATTGAAAAAGAATATTGCTCCAGTTACCCGAGTTATGAAAAAAATATATTCAATCACAAAAAATCAAACTGTAAGTATATTACAAAATAAATAAATACAACTCATAAATACTGCTCCATAACCCAACCATTGAAGCAAACATCTAACCATACACCACAATACAAATATTTACTTCCATGGATATGTTATACTGCAGTGCTTGTTACCAAACTCTAAAATCTTAATGACATCACATAGTCAAAACTTCACATACAAACTATACAAATCAAACAGTACACAAACTAAACATTTACAAATATTTGATAGATGGTTGATTCTATGGGTGTGATCTATGGGTGTGATATGCTGCGGTGGTTGTGGCCATATTAACTGGCTATAAGGGCCACTGCATTGCTTTTTTATGTCCGCGGACAGCTACATTGTCCGCGGACATGACAAACACATCAGGGGTGCCTGCCACCTAAACAAATACAGCATTGCATCCATCTCTTACTCCCCCACCCTCCCCAATCACGCTTACACACAATCACACTTGCCAAATTTGTATTTTGCCCCATTTGTCACTGCGCTGTCTGTGCATCAAAACAATGCGGAGCGGACATAGATACCTAGATTCTTTTGTGACCTACTTTTTGGTCATTTTAAAAGAAAATACTGGACGGATTTTCAACAAATTTGCAAAGCACAATTCGGGACCAAGCCACTGCTCCTGCCACACATTTGGTGAAAATCCGTCCAGCGGTTTGGGCTGTAGGCATGAGCAAAGTTTTTTTCCCCATTCAGTCTATGGGAAGAAAAGACATTTTGGGACCCCCCTATAACTTTGCCCCCCCCCCTTGATCAAACCTCACCAAACTTTGCAAAAAAATTCAGAGTGGGCCGTAGACATTTGTTATTGTTATGTTGCACTAATAAAATCCTTTGAAATTCACTGAAAAAACTTTGTTAAAGGGAAGTTATGGTTATGTTGGACTAATAAAAACCTATGAAAATCAAAGAAAAATCTTTGTTAAAGGGACGTTATGGTTTCAAGTAAAATCGAAACCCCCCAGAAATTATGGTAAGCTAAACAACCATATCTTGCTCCACCAACATGCACTGCTAAGACTAACACCCAGGACATCAAATATTACATCACAAATGTCATTGATGACATCACTGATGAAATCACACTGATGACATCACATGTGAAATACATTTTGAGGAAAAGTCCCTACAAGGAGATGTGTTTATTTTGTTGGGAACAAGTTGTCAGGGGTGCTCAGCATACCTATCACAAACTACTTAATCGATTAAATCTTAATCTATTAAAGAATGTACTCATCGAATATACATCTAATAAAGAAAACTAATCATATATAAACATAGGCAATGGCTGCAGCATGCACCATAGAAGTACACTATTTATAATATTGTAATTTTGGATAGTACAATAATGAATGCTACAGTATCAGAGTTTTGAGTAATGTTTTGAGTAATGTTAAACATGTAATAACTAGCTAACAATTCAAGACTTACAACACTTGTGCCTGTACAAACAATACATATGGAGAACCACAATGCATACAAGTGAGAAGCACATACAGGGACACTAAAGTAAAGAAGAAAGAAACTGCATCATCAGAAATGTTAATGACATTAAAGTTTCTCTTCATGTATACAAATGAATTGTGTGTTTGAGGCCTACTCATTTCGCCATGTATGTGCATCATGAGCTGAGAGCAAACCCTAAGGAAAGTACTCAAAGAACATATGACAAGGTTAACGTCTAGATATATAGCACCTTTTTCAAATGTATTATTCTGACTGCCAGTGAACAAAACCACCTGGCCTATGTACATCAATAGACAAAAACAAGTGGCCCAGATATGTAATGTCATCAGTGATGTCATCAATGACGTTTGTAATGGCATCTTTGATGTCCTAGGTGTTAGTCTTAGCAGTGCACGGTGGTGGCGTGAGTTATGGTTGTTTAGCTTACCATAACTGGCAAATTTCGTGGGTTTTTCGATTTAACTTGAAACCATAGCGTACCTTTAACAAAGTTTTTTCTTTGAATTTCATAGGTTTTTATTAGTCCAACATAACCATAACGTCCCTTTAACAAATCTTTTTCAGTGAATTTCAAAGGATTTTATTAGTGCAACTTAACCATAGCGTCCCCTTAACAAAGTTTTTTCACTGAATTTCATAGGTTTTTCTTAGTGCAACTTAACCATAACGTCCCCTTAACAAAGTTTTTTCATTGAATTTCATAGTTTTTTATTAGTGCAAGTTAACCAAAAAATCCCTTTCACAAAGTTTTTGAATTGAATTTCATAGGGTTTTTGTTGGTGCAACTTAACCAGTTCATGCTATTTTCCTACAACTTACTAATATCATACTTACCCAATATAGCAATGTTTGTGTCCAATCTACAAAATGTCACCTTAAAACCCTGCCATTTCCCACCTTCTGGAATCATTTTTAACCCTTCCATACACTTGTTGTAACTATTTCAACTAGTTTTGCATCCGTAGACGTCTACGAACATCTGAATTCATAGCGGACCTTCCAGACAGTGCCACATGACCATACACTGGCGCGTGGCATGATGACGTGTCCGAGAATCCGTCCGCACTTCACTATCAGATCTCTGCTTCGCGGGCAGTTCAGAACTGCATTTTCTACTGATCTAGGAACTTTCGACTCCAAAATTTCCCGCACAGCTCCAACACCTATTCCTACTCATTATCCATTAACAATTTAGTACACAGTACATACTTTTAGAAAAACTGCTATTTATCTTAAAATGGCATCAGCTGTAATCAAGGAGCATGAGAAACACTGCCCCCTACCTTAGAAATAACACACGCACAGCATTTTCCCTTGTCCACCTACGCCTCCATATTACTGTTTGGTTCCTCTTCCCTCATTTCCCTCCCCACATTTCGTTCTCAGCTCTCCTGCCAAAAAAAATACATCCAAAGACAACAAAAGACATATTTCTTTAGGAACCACCTTTCACAGTTAAAAAATAGAACTAAAAAAACATGTATAGACTCCATCTACTTTATATTTCTCAGTAAAGTAAATAGTCTCAATAAGATTTTCCAACATTTCCATTTGCATTTTGTGTTATGCTAATGGGAATATTGTGGCGTTCATCCTCCGTTCCAGGGACTGGAACAGTGGATACTGGCCCAGCAGCCCAAGTTATCAGCCCAAGCAAAGCGAGGGTGGATAACGAGGTCTATGGACCATTATCCCCCCATTCCAGCCCCTGAAATGGGGGATCAAGGCCATTAGCACCCTAGGTTCCTAAAGCAGGAACCTGGGGTGCTAAAAAAGAGGATTTTTCTTCCTACACCGGGACGCCTACAGCGTCCCGATGTAGGAAGGAAAATCCTTTTCTAAGATGGCCACCATGGAAAGGGAAGGCAAATGTTCCATGCAGGGCCCCTCTTCGCTTTCCATGGCAGCCTACAGAAGGCAAAAAGAGAACCCTATGACCATATTACCACAAGCATATTTTTCTTCCCTTTCAGATCTATCCTAATTTCGAATAACCTTGCCACAAAGCCAGTCCCAGGTGGACATGGCCACTTTAATCCTATGTTTTGTCCCTTGTGGTCATGGCCAGTAGCCAGATTGTCTGGGTCATTACCTTATTCCATGATCCAGACAATCTGGCCACTGCCCATGGCCACAGGCTACCCCTCAGTCACTAAAGGTATACCGCTATTTTTGTAGCTACATTATGACACTGTCAAATAATAAAAAACTGGTACATTTGCAAAATCATGCTTGTAGGTCCTTGCCAATGCTCCTTACGCAAGTTTTCTGGAAATCCACCCATGTTTTATTTTTTCAAAAGTGTCAAATGTATGCACATTCAATCATCATATAACCTAGCCCTCACTTGACAAAATCCATTCAGACTTTACAAAAACATCTATATCTAGATCTAGAATCTTTTTGCAAACCTTTGTGTATATTTGTCAAATGGCACCACATTTATAAGCCTTTACAATATTTTGGGATCCCCCCTCTAATATTGCTCCCTCTTGACAGAATCCCAGCAAACTTTGGAAAAACATTTATATCTAGATGCATAATCAGGTTCCCAAATGAAGTGTAGATTCGTCAAATGGCACCTCATTTATAAGCCATTACATTATTTTGGGACCCCCCTCTAATTTTGCCCCCACCTCACATAATCCCACCAAACTTTGTAAACTCATCCGAAATCAGGTCAGAAATATCCCATCCCATCCTCATCACCCCTCACCTCCCCAGAGATTACTTGATAAGTTTGACAAATGCAATGCTCAGAAAATATTACTGTCCCGAGGGTTCGGGCATGTATTTTTATACATACATTGATTGATCACACAAACATTTCCAATGCACCTTACCTTAGTTTTCCTCTTTTGTACATATGATATACCTGGCAGCAGGGCGCAGCCATTTTGTGCTAATCTTATCCGTTGCTGCATCAGCCTAAGGTTAACTGCCCTGACAGAACTAAATCATATGCCCTGCCCCTGAGCCTCACATCAATAAACTTAGTGATATTCTCTGCCTTTCTCGGTGACGTTCCTGGGCAGCGTAGCCAAACGCGCCCAGTCATTACCTACGTGACGTGACGCAGATCCCGAAAATCAACACACATCGTCTCACAACACAACACGTCAGAATTCGGAATATTAAACCGTACTTTAAAAGGAAACAACAAGACTATGCAATTTGTAAAGTACGTTTATTTCACAATAAACCCTCTCAGAACATCCGGCTATTGCCATATTCAATCAAATTGGAAATTTGTTTCTTCACTCGCAATCTGAAAATGTTTATCATGAGTCACGCGTTGTTCTTTTTGTGTACACAAGTTGTACATTTTGGGTAAAGAAGCGCTTAGGTCACAGAGTGGATTCCAGGGCTTGTGCATCAACTTGGGGCTAGACCACCGTAAAGGATGTTATGTTGCTCCTAATCGCTAGTACAGCGTAAGGGCATATGGGCCCTTGGCGATCGTCCCAAAAAAGAGTAAAATATATCCAGTTGTTCACAAGTATCTGCAGCTGCCGGTTAAAGAACCCGTCAATTGGCACCTGGAATCTATGACAATCGCAGAATGGCAGGATGTACCTGTTTCCAAAACATAATAGAAATGTGTCTCACTAGCCGATCTTTATTACAATTTATCTATTGACTTATTAATTCGGCATAGAGTTCAAACTAACGATTAGCACAGACATGAAGAAATGTCAACAGAGAGAAAACAACCTGGAAACTAGTACACAATTTGCTTCCGAGGACATTGCTATGTAGTATGATCAACTCTAAACAGGATACAGAAGCTGATGCTACAATTCGAGGTGCTCATAGATGGGATTTTAATGAAATATTAGTGTTCAACCTGGACAAAAGAAGTAGTGGTCTTCATTCATCTCAATGCTGGCCTGCCCATCTGAGCGTTAGAAAGAACATTACACACAAAGATTATACTTGTGTTTCATTGCAATATGCCACACAGAGCAAACAAGTAGGATGTAACCCAGAAATAATGGTCAGATAATGATAAGTTGATGCTCGTTCGGGTATAATATCGTTGAAAATCAAACTTACATTATATTCGCCATTTCCATTCTCTTGAACCTTATGCTGTGTGTCCGATGCGGGGGCTTCCTTCGCTCACAAGCAAAAATTCAAAGCTGGTGACCTCCACTCAGAATGAAAATACATTCTTAGTTTACAACAACTTGCCTCGCCGCATCCATGAGAACTGTAATTCTTGTGCACGTTCAGGGCCGGTCTTTGCATAAGGCAGTGCAGGTGGCTGCCTGATGTGCCGACTGTAGGAGGTGCCAGTCTGACTCCATTATTACTTTAATTACATTTGAACACAGACATGAATAGCCCTTTCTTTGCCGCGCTCTGGGTGTAGCTCAAGCACATCAATTTATAAACATCAAGCTTTTTAATTAGGAGTGTAAAATAACCTGAAATTGGTTCCATTTAATATTAAGAAATATTGGGCAACCAATATAAACAATATAGAGGAACGGGCATTCGGAAATTAGAATTACTCTGTAATACCACTAGGTAAGGTTGGGGTTGCAGACTGCAGAAGCAACAATCTATTTTGCAAGTCCACCATTTACGTTTCTGCCTCACCATCTGTGTTATCACTGAAATAATGCAATCAACTTGAAAATTAGTGAAGGTTGCAGGCTAAAAGCACTGTGCAGAGAAGTGATACAGCACCCACATGCGGTTATATATTTTGTGGGTCGTCCTCACTTCCCTAGCAACCTGCAATCTGTCTTAAATGTGCCCCAAACCAGGCTTCCCATGCTGCTTGGTTTTGCTAAGAGACTGCACAGGACACACACAGACAAAAAGCTGCACCCATCATTGTGTTGCACCCAGTCACATGCCGAGGCACACACAGGCACTTAAGAAGTACCAGATCAGACACAAATGAGAGGGTGTGTATAAATGGTAGGCACAGCCACCGGTTAGAATGACCACTCGCCCACCCATGTGCACCCAACCCTTCACCTTGAGTGAATCAAGCAGAGCCCAGGAAATACCCATGATCAGCTTCAGTGATACATCAAACCCCATGACCCCCTCTCCTTATCTTAGTAATACATTTCAGACTCCAACTATCACACCTCTTCCATTCATCATGTTTGGTAAGACAAACAGAGCCATAGAAGGACAAGGCACAGAAAATAAATGGTAGTGGCAGCAACACATTTAACAAATGACCGGCATTTGGCAATGTAAAACATTTTATTGTTAGCACCTGCAATCGTATGCATACATTTTTAGGCAATTCAAATCAGATGGGTGTTCATTCTTGCATTTCAGGGGAGTGATTGTAGGTGTGGGGGCAGGAGGCCTTTCATTTTCACAGCAAAGCTTAAGTGTGTTGTTTCTGAGTGATTTTTTAAGTGAAAGAGATGTAACTGATTGTAACATCGAACCTGCACTAGAATAGTCTCATTAGAATGTGTAAAGAAGTTAGGTGCCTCCCCACAAGTACGTTTGCCCCTCTCCATCGTCTCTGAAGTTAGCACCTCTGCCAACATTTTGGGGGGGTGCCAATGATGCTTCCTGCCTGGGGTGCAATCTGGTCTAAAACCAGCCCGGTGCACATCCACAGTAGGATAAAAGTGGGGGCTGCCCTTGCTCGATGATCCTGGCTCTGCTAAGGGGTAGGGAAACTTTGCAATGACAGAATGCGCACTACTCCAACATTGAAGTAGAGGGTACACAAAAAAGAGTCGAAGTGTTTCTAGCAATAGCCCCATCTATGCTTAGGTCATGGACTCCTTCACTTATGTAGCCTATGTCTCATCCCTTTTGTGGGATTGTAAGGCAATTGTAAAAAAGTGGAATAGTTGAAAAAAAAATAACCAAGAGGATACATTTTAACATATAAATTGGATGCTTTATTTGGACACTTCTTAAAAACCTTGCTGATCAAAAAAACCAGATGTAATCATTTGTACCTGGATTTGAACTGTTCCACAAGCTCTATTTTAGGTGAACAGGGCACACTGGCAATGTTTTCTAACAATGTATGTGTACTCGGAACAAAATTGCACGCAATTCCATGATTATACATCTCCAGCCTTTGAATGCCGAAATGCAATCTCTTTGGCCTGTACTTTAGGCACATATTGTGGAACATCTCCAAATCTTTCATGTGACAAAATGCTGTGACTCCCGTCAGATCTCTTGAGAGTTTTATCAAACACAATCTTCTCAAGTGCTTTGTGTGGAGGCGAAGATGGAATCAACCATGTCTTCCGTTCCTGCACAGGACTGTTCACAAACATCCTAACTGTTTGGACTTTCGCGCCAAAAAAACACCTGTTTTTTGCTTTTTGCAGCCATATCCCATCCCATCCTCCTCACCACTCAGCTCCCCAGAGATTATTTGATAAGTTTGACAAGTGCAATGTTGTGTTTTTAACATGTTTTTACTGCGATGTCCACGGACACCAAACACGGATCCAAAATGGCTGGCGCATCGAAACAATCCGACGCACCTCATGCTTCATCCCAGCCAATCAGCGGACACGTCGCATGTCCACAGACATGAAGTAAGCCGATTAACCAATCGGTGTCCTATCCGCAGAGCAAACAGGGAAGTACGTCTGCGGAGCGGACATAGATATCACACATTTTGTGTGACCTACTTTTTGGTTGTTTTAAAAAAAACTACCACATGGATTTTCACCAAATTTACAAAAGCATGCTTTCGGGACCCAGCTGCTGCTCCTGCCGCAAATTTGGTGAAAATCCGTCCATCGGTTTGAGCTTAGGCGTGAGCAAATTTTTTTCCCCATTCAGTCTATGGGAAAAAAATACATTTTGGGACCCCCCCTATAACTTTTCCCCCCCTGGACCAAAACTCACCAAACTTTGCAAAAAAATTCAGAGTGGGCCATATACTTTTTTTTGCGAAGTTTGGTGTGGATTCGTACAGGAGTAGCAAAGTTATAAGCTGCCGGAATAGTGCTCTTCCTATGCATATATATATATATTCACTCAAAACAAAACTTTGTTAAGGGGACGTTATGGTTAAGTTGCACTACTAGAAACCTGTGCAATTCACTAAAAAAACCAAATGCGCCATTATGGTTCACAGTAAAACCGAAAAACCCCTGAAATTCACCTGTTATGGTTGGCGAAGCAACCATACCTGCCCGCACCACTGTTCACTGCTAACACTAACACCCAGGACATGAAAGGTGACATCACAAATGTCATTGATGACATCACTGATGACATAACACGTGAAATACATTTTGATGAAAAGTCTCTACAAGGAGTTGCGTTTATATTGTTGATAACAAGATGTCAGGAGTGATCGGGAGACCTATCATGAACTACTTAATCTATTAAAGAATGTACTCATCCAATATCATTGTATTGGAGTGTTGTTGTTAATACAGAAACCTAATCATATATAAATATAGGCAATGACTGCAGCATGCATAATAGAAGTACACTATTTATAATATTGTAAGTTTGGATAGTACAATAATGAATGCTCCCTTATCCGAATTTTGAGTAATGTTGAACATGTAGTAACTAGCTAACAATTCAAGACTTACAGCACTTGTGCTGGTACAAACAATACACATGAAGCACCACAATGCATACACATCAGAGGTACATACAGGGAAACTAAATTAAGGAAGAAAGAAAGTACATCATCAAAAATGTTAATAACATTAAAGTTTATCTTCATGTATACAAATGAATTGTGTGTTTGAGGCCTGCTCTTTTCCCCATGTATGTGCACCATGAGCTGAGACTAAACCCTAAGGAAAGTACTTAAAGAACATATGAGAAGGTTAACATCTAGATATACAGCACCTTTTTCAATTTTATTATTCTGACTGCCATTGAACAAAACCACCTGGACTATATATGTCAAGGAACAAAAACAAGTGGCCCAGATATGTGATATCATCAGTGATGTCATCAATGACATTTGTGATGTTATCTTTGATGTCCTGGGTGTTAGTCTTAGCAGCGCACGGTGGTGGTGCGAGTTATGGTTGCTTAACTTACCATAATTGGCACATTTCAGGGGGTTTTCGGTTTTACTTGGAAGCATAACGTCCGTTTGTAATGTTTTTTGTGTGAATTGCACAGGTTTTTAGTAGTGCAACTTAACCATAATGTCCCCTTAACAACATTTTTTTTGAGTGGATTTTACAGGTTTTTAGTAGGTCAATTTAAGTATAACGTCATTTTAATAAAACATTTTTGTACTGAATGTCACAGATTTTCAGTAGGGCAACGTAACCAAAACGTTCTTTTAACAAGGTTCTTTTGCTGAACAGCATACACCTTGCGAAGAATGCCACATGACAATATGCTGGCGTACAGTACGGTGATGTGTCCCAGAATCAGTACACACTTAACAGCAAGATATATGCCTCGTGGACAGTGTGGAAATAGATATTACATTGATGTAGGAACGTCCACCTTCAACATTTCCCTTACACAGCGCCAACACGTATTGGTAGGCAGCGATTACCAATGCACTACACATTATATATTTTTAGAAAAAGTCCTACTTATCTAAAAATAACATCAGCTAACGCCATCCCACCACCCCAAGAAACAGCAGCACTGCTGTAATGAAGAAGCATGAGAAACACTGCCGCTACCTTGCAAATAACCAACGCACAAAATGTTTCGCCGTACATCTACCAACCCATATTAACGTTTGTTGCCTCTTTGCTCATTGCGTTCACAAATTGCCTTTTTACCTGTCGTACCAAAAAATAATGCCAACCCGTAAACAAAGTAAATATTCCGTTAAGAGCGACCTTTCACAGAGTAAATAAATTGAAACAAAAAAAATTGCATACACTCCATATACTTCATATTTCTCAGTAAAATACATAGACGCAATAATCTTTGCCAGTAATAGTCTAGATTTGCAAAGCAGTAATGTGTGCTACTAAAAAATAGGATTACTGGCTAAAATCCGGGGCGGCTTTGGCGGGTCCGATTACAAAACAAAATCCTTTTTCAAGATGGCCACCATAGAAAGGGAAGGCGTTTGTTTCATACATAGCCCCTCTTCCCTTTACATGGTAGGCTGCGAAAAGCACAAGTACGTGATGTGACGCAGAACCTGTAAATAAACATACAGCGACGTACAGCGTAATAACTTACATTTTGAGATAATAGACTGGATTGTAAAAGAAAACGTTAACATTTTAGAGTTCGTAAAGTAGGTTTATTTAACAACAAACTGTCAGCAGCCATCCGAGTAATCCCATTTTCAATTGAATGATAACAATGGTTCTAAGGGTGTCATTGCAAATGTTAAGGATGAGGAACACGTTGGTTCTTTTCCCATACAAAAATTATGGGTTCTTGGTTAAAGCAACCACTCTGTTTCCAAAGTGATTTCCAAGAAGTCGCCATGACCTTCGGCCTACAGCACCATAAATGATGTGATGTTGCTCCGAATAGCAAGTTCAGCATACGGGCAAAGCCTGCTTAGGGTGTCATCCCACATAGTTGTTATGGACAGGCAACCACTCACAAGCAGTTGTATTTGCCGTCTGAAAAAGCCCTCACTCGGCATTTGGAAACCATGGCACGGACAGTATGGTAAGATGTACCTGGGCAGAAAACGTAACAATTGACCATGTGTAAATATAGTAACAGGCTACAAACACCGAGATTCTGCATGCGCCGTAAGATAAAAAAAAAAGTGGCAACTACACAGGAAGACGTGAATTCAGTTATAAAGGCAAAATGAATGGACAAGTAAAAAAAATTACATCTCGTGATTTCAAACACGACCAAAAGAACGTGCAAAGTGATACACAAAGCTATGTGGGCAAACATAATGTTTCAAACAATCAAACAAGAAATATTAACGCTAAAAAAGGATGAGTGTAATCATACTCTACAAATGCGGAACCTGTGCACTCTGCATTATTACAGGAAAAATATAACAGTACAGAAAGATAATACTTCAGTTATATTGTCACAATTAGAGTTTCGGTAATTTAAAATTAAAACGCGGGTCGCTGTAGAGTGGTCAAAAGTAAACTTACATAATATTTACTGCCTCCATTCTTTTTGTGCAAGTCAGACACCAATGTATTTGCACCAAATAATGTTTGTGGACTGATATTGCAGGTGCCTTACAAACCTTTTAAAACATAACCTTATCAATTGCTTTTTTTTTCGACCCTTTCATTACTTGAATTGCTTCTAAATTTTCCCTTTCGCTCAAAGTCAAAAAACAATTGCCCCTTATACATTCACTCGGATGAGTGGGCCTATTGAGCATCCAACCAAAAAAGAAACTCATGTGACATTCACTCAGAAGGCAAATACATTCTTACTTTGCAACAACATATTGAAATCCAATTATGAGAACCGCTACTCCCATACACCTCCAGAATCCCTGTTTCCAGCAAACAGTGCAGATGGTGGGCTTAGTTTTCAAAACTTAGGACACCAGTCTGGCAGAAATATTATTCCAAAAACATTTTAACCCACACACACTAATTGGTAGTGGTACAGTGAGCACGAACTTCCATTTAACCATATGACTTTGGTGACAAGAAAACTCCTCTTTTTCAGTTTTTGCTCCCACATCCCATCCCAAAGGTCAGCTTCTGAAATAGTATTACATAAGTGTGACAAGTGCAATGCTGTCTTGTTTTGTAGGTATTTCTGACGATGTCCGCGTACACCAAAAAATGAAAAAAAGATGGCCGGGGGACCGAAGAAAGCTGACGTACTTCACGATGTTCCACAACCAATCAGGGAAAGCGCCACATGTCCGTGGGCACAAACTTTTTCCCCCATTCAGTCTAAGGGGCCAAGAGACATTTTGAGAATGCCCCCACCTTTTCCCCCTCTGGACCAAACATCAACAAACTTTCCAAATAAATTCAGAATGTCCGATATACTTTTTTTGCAAAGTCTGGTGAGGATTCGTCCAGTGGGAGCACAGTTGTAAAGGCACCCAAAAAGTGTTCTTCCTATGGAAACAGCAACTTCACCATAACTACACAGCCACTAATGTGGCTGTCTAATATGCTGCAGTGGTTGTTGGCAGGGCCTAGAAGTTTGGATGTATGTCTATAGATATTTTAATATATTTGTGTACATTAGCTTATAACTGGACTGCTTATAAGGTCGTTTTTGTGTGCATGGCCTTTGGCCATGCACCCAAGACTGTACACCCTCCCCAGAACCATCTGACCGCTAAGCAATACGGTTTATGCATTGCTGTAATATGATGTGCTGGCTCTGGCCAGGGCCTAGAGTTTTAGGAGTATGGCGTACGGCCTACGGCCTGCAGCAATGCACCCAAAACTCTACATCTTGCCCACAACCACGGCACTATATAAAATCCATGTTGCCTTATAACTTTAGTGCTTATAACTTTGTGCTTGGGCTCTACGTCCTGGCCACAACCACCACAGCATATCACACCCATTGTGGCTTGTAACTTCAATGGCCTTCACCCATGCACCCAAGACTCTATGTCGTGGCCACAACCACCACAGCATATCGCACCCATTCTCACTTGTAACTTCACTACGTATAAATATGGTCTTGGGTGCATTGCCATTGGCCATGCACCCAAGACTGTAGGTCCTCCCCACAACCACCTGATTGATGTTTAATACTACGGGTGAATCTATAGCTGTGATATGCTGCAGTGGTTGTGGCCAGAGGCTAGAGTCTTGGGTGTAAGGCCATATATATGTGAATGCATGGGTGTCCAGTATATCAAACCCATAGTGGCTTATAACTACAGTGCTTGTAACTGTGTTTTCGGGTGCATGGCCTTCAGCCATGCAGCCAAGACTTTACATACTGTCCACAACTACCGCAGCATATTGCACCCATAGCGCCTTATACATTCTCTACATACAAATTTGATCTTGTGTAAATGGACTTTGGCCATGCCCACAAACACCTGATCAATATGCAAGGCTACGGGTGTAGGTATAGCTGTAATATGCTGCGGTGGTTGTGGCCAGGGCCTACACCCTCCCCAGAACCACGGCCATGCACCCAAGACTCCAGGCCCAGGCCACAACCACTGCAGCATACCACACCCATGGGGGTGTATAAATTAGTAGCACACTCATACAAACAAAAATAGTAACTACAGCATGTACTCAATTGTAATGTCCACTAACACCACACGTGTCCTTAGAACAGTTTGAAGTTGCTTACGCACATCACAGACTGAAGTATTATCCTTATGAGACCGCTCATTTTCAGTACTTACAAACATTCTGGACAAGGCGGGCATTGCAAATACATCATTAAAACCTGCCACCCAAACAAGTACAGTATTTCACCCATCTCTTACTCTCTGAACCTCCGCAATCACTGTAGGAGACCAAAACAGTTTCCGAAACAGCATTTCGCCTCTGTTGACGACCGCTCTGTCGTCGGATCCAAGATGTCGGGCGCATCCACACATTCTGATGCACATCACGGCTCGCTGCAGCCAATCGGCGAAGAAGTCGCGTGTCCGCGGTTATGACGCCACCCCCTGGCCAATCGGTATATTGTCCGCGGAGCGAACAGAGAAGTGTGACTGCGGAGCGGACATAGATATCACACATTTTTTTAGACATATTTGTTGGTCGTTTTAAAGGAAACTACTGGACGGATTGTCACCAAATTTACGAAAGCACGCTTTCGGGACCAAGCCCCTGCCGCAAATTTGGTGAAAATCCGTCCAGTGGTTTGACCTATAGGCATGCACAAAGTTTTTCCCCCATTCAGTCTGTGGAAAAAAAAGATGTTTTGGGATCCCCCCATAACTTTTGCCCCCCTGCACCAAACATCACCAAACTTTGCAAAAATACTTTTTGGTGAGGATTCGTCCAGGGGGAGTGGAGTTATAGGCCGCCCAAAAAGTGCTCTCCCTATGGAAACAGCAACTACCGTGGCTGTGTAATATATATATATATATATATATATATATATATATATATATATATATATATATATATATAGGTGGTTGTGTATTAAAGATTAAAGATGCTCCTCAGTTTAGTAAGTAAAGTGATGGCTGTATGATGGTGTAAATTGAAAAATATGTTACTTGTTCCATTCAAGCTCAGCACATGAATGCTGATCTATTTAACAAGGTGGAAAGATTTCAAAGCACTCATGTGGAAAGTACTGTCAGAGAAAATACAAAAGTAAAGACAATCAGTGCAGAATTGGCTTTCCAAAGCCTGTGACACCAGTTGTTCGAGTGAATAGTTTAATCTCACCTGTTTTACACCATGCCACGGGTAAGTCACCAAGAAATCCATCTGATTTAAAAAGAATTAAGGAATGCCAATTCATTAATTATTACAATCCCGTCATTGCTCAGCTGTTTACTGCCAATACTGATGTACAGTTTATTTCTGATGATTCAACAGCTGTTGCTCTCATGTTACAGCATACATGACAAAGGGCCTCATTACGAATTATGTTAGAAATCAGTCTTCCCTTGAAGACTGCTTTTTGCGGCATGGCTACCCCCATTCCGGGTACCGGGTCCAGGTTCCCTGAATGGGGAAATACTGGGCCATTCCGACCTTGAAGGGCCCGGTGTTTCCCGATTCAAGGAACCCCGACCCGGTCCATCCCCATTCCCATTTCAGCCCCCATAGGGCTCAATGGGAATGGGAGCATGCTAACAACAGGCCTGTTAATGACGGGCCCATTGTTAGCATGCTGGGCCACTTGCGGGACCTGCTAAGGATGTCTGGTAAAACCAGGCATCCTTAGCGGGTCCCGTGAGCGGACCTCGTAATGAGGCAGTAGGGGGTTAATGACACCAGCAGCTCTACCGGTGCCGTTAACCCCCTACCGCCACGGTTGTAATGAGGCCCAAAAGCTGAAAAGAACAATGCAGCTGAAGTATGGGCAGATTCATCAGCAGATGACATTTTTAGTCAGAAACCTCTAAGCTTTGGTTTGAAGATGCTTTCACATAGAGACTGTGGTAGCTATGAAGCTGCAGATTGGCTAACTAGATTGCCTCTGTATGGACGTAACATTAATTTAGTTAGGTTGAGTCTTGGACCAGCTACTACTAGAAATCGGGTATTAAAGCCTTTGAGTGAAATTGAGAAGTTATCTGAAACAGTATTTGACAGTACAGCGATTTTGAAAACCAACTTGATTGATACATATTATCCCAACTGATCTGAAATGTTGTCAGATCTTTGTTCATATGAAGTAGCACAACGCTACTCTTATTGAAATATTGAAACAAGCAGTGACAGAGGACGGTTTAAAGTACATGGATGTAGTTGTTGTCTAGTGAGACATGAGAAGGGACATTTCATTAACCACAAGAAACTGTCTTGCCAAACTGCAGAGAAAAATGAATTATTTAATTTTTGTATTCTGCAGTTGTTCTTCACATGGCATGCTGAGAATGATTTGCTTGGACCTTTTGAAAAATCAGATTTTGAGCAGTACTTGGAGTTACTGGAGAAAGAATTACATCAAGAAGAACTTTTGGCAGCGGAATTGGCCAAAGAATCTCTTGAGAGAAGTCAAGAATCTGCAATAGGAAGTCAAAATGTGCTTGGCGAGCCAATTATTCAAACTGATGTTGAGCTTGTCATGGATGAAGAAGAAGGTGCAATGCAGCAAAGTAAAGTTGCAGATGCAAATTGTGATGAAATTGTTAGTAAACTTAATCATGTAGAAAAAAAGAAGTTTATTATACAAATAAAGATAGATTTGTACATAGTTTACTGCATAACAAGCATGAATGTTCTTGTGTGCAATAGAAACCTGTATTGTTGTATGTTAGTGGAGAACCAGGAACATGTAATTCATTTAATTCATGAAATAAGAGCTATGATCCAAAATGAAACAGATTCCTCTTTGTCATGCATTGTAACAGCTCCAACAGATTTAATAGCATTTAATGTAGGAAGTGTTACTTTACATTGCCTGTTGGTGATACCAGTGGAGCATGACAACAAGCTAGAGTATCGAAAATGTGTATCACATGCAGCAAAAGAAGTAGGCAAATGTAGATGAAGTAAGTATGGTTTCTAACTTGATGCTAGCTTTCATTCGCTTGTGAATGCAAGATGTGTTGAAGACTCAACCAGTTTGCAGAATGCTGCAATCTAAGGCTACTCAACAAAGTAGAGGAAGTATTGGTCATTTTAACCTTTGGAATTGTTTTTAATTCTATGAAATTACAATTGATATGAGGCAATCTGCAAACTAGGAGCATGCAGAAATGCATATTAATATTTGTATAGTTGTTCCTGAGGACAGTGTGAAAGCAGTCTTCAAGGGAAGACTAATTTCTAACATATTTCACGCAGATTGCAGTCCATCTGATGTCATGTTGACTCTTAATGAGATCATTATTTCTTGTGTTGCTTCGAAGTGCACTTTTGGCGAGTGTAACATGTTTAACTGTACAATGCTACTGTCAGAGAAGCAAAATATTGTGGAGATAAAAATGAGTGATATTTTAGATGGTCATGTTATGCCTTTGAAGTTGGATAAGAGAGCAAAAGCTTGATTAGGTCAACTAGAGAATTACATTTCTAAAACAGCAGGTCTGGAATGAGTTTTAAAACCATGCATCAATGCTTGTGTAATGTTGGAGAGGAACTTGAATGTAGGAAAAGGTCTAGTCATTGGAGCCATGAGAAGAGTGATTGCATTTCACGCTTTTCCCCACAGTACATTTATTGAACATGTTGAAGTTAAGTTTGATCGTTTAGAAGCAAATCATTTGATTTATTTGACCTCTGCACATTTCATGCTTTTTAAGGATACCTTTGTGAAAAGAACACAGTTTCCAGTGTCCTCTTCTTATGCAATATCTATGCATACATCACAAGGGTTAACTTTAGAAGAAGCACTTATTGCCCTTGGTCATACAGTGTTTAAAGAAGGAATGTCATATGTAGCTTTTTCATGTGTGAAAAATAAAACTAGTTTATTTTTAATAAACTTTGATGAAAGAAAGTTGACAGCTGACATATATTGCATTGAAGAATATAATAGGTTGTGTGTACTGTATGCTCCTCACCTGAACCATATACCTGTACCTGCGAAGCACTCATCCAGGACACATAAGGAGTTAGTGAAAGCACATTCAAATTAAATCGGTCCATGTAACACTAAAACAATAGAATTTAAATGAGTTGGAGAGTTGCTCAGCTATAACATGCTCTCATTGCAGATTTAGTTATGACACAGGAACTGAATGCTATTGCAATGCAGCTTTGTGTATGTTGTTTCAAATGAATCCATTGATGCAAGAAATAGCTTACACAGCAGAAGCAGCTTTGTGTGGAACTTTCATGTCCTGTAGATGAAAAAACACACAGTTTACATTCAGCAATTTCAATCCTAAATGTAGTAGATGTTGCAAGTGGAAATCCACAATGTTCTCAAAATGCACAGGGGTATAGTTAAGAATTTTTAATGACTGTATTTGATTTATTAGTGGAGTAAACTGTTAGTCTAGATAGATATGTAGGAATTTGTTAAGAGTGGAATAATATGTGTCCAAAATGTAAGAAAACCTATTCTACTCCAGATCTGTATGAAAGATTTGTGTATGTGCATATCCCAGGTCAGAAAAGTGTAAATGGTCCTGATCCTGTAACTAAAGCATTCTGTGACATGTATTGCAGTGAGTATGGCTGTAATTTACAATCAACACTTTAAAATCTAGCTTGTAATAAGTATGTATTGATTATGTATCAAAGATACAGTGTAGATGGTAGGAAAATGAACATGTCAATAATGTGGTCAAGTTTCTGTTAGTAAGAACACTTTTAAAATATCTGCAATTATTTTTTATGAAGGGGCATCCATTGAATCTGGACATTTCACAACATCGGTGTGCACAGAAGTAGATTGATTGATTAAAATAACTATCCTATCATAACAGATAGTATAAGTGCATGGAACAACAAGGGGGAGGAGGGGAGGGAAAAAGGAGACAATACTAGCAGTAACATTACTATGCCTGGCGACAATTGTTGCAGTGCAAGAGTGACAATAGGAGGGGGATGAGGGGAGGTGAGGGGGAGGGAGAGAAGGGAAGAGGAGAGGAACAAAACAAGTGACTATCTTAAGGGGTCAAAAGACTGATCAAGGTAGTGCTGGGAGGGAGAGGGCAGGAAAAAAACAAGGAAAAAGGGGGGACAGACAAGCTATCATCAAAGGTCAAGGGACAATGAGTGAGTGCTAAGATAGTAAAGAGGTGAAAAAGGGGGAAGGGTGGGGCAAGAGGGCTAAAAATGGACACGAGGGCCAGTGAGGGCACAAGATAGACACAGATGGATAAAGGGGTAGTGGGGGCACACAAGGACACGGGGGCAGTGGGGGCACACAGAAGGTCATGGGGGCACACAGATGGGCACGGGGGCAGTGGGGGCACAGTTAGTTGGCTTAGTTGTAATGACTCTATAGTCAGACATCAAGTTAGATTGCCATAGTGTTTAACTAATGCTTACTTAATGTTGTTAGAACAAATATTTTGAACTATATGTGTAATATACTTTGTGAATATAAATATACAAAATAAAAGTTTGAAATGGAAAAATAGGGTAATGAGTTCTTTTTATGAAGTTGGAGATGGATTGTTACTAGGATGTACTTTAAAAGTAGCACAACATAAATGTAGAGGTAATTTTCTGAAGATTATGTAAACTGGAAGAGAAAACAGCATTCTGCAATCTTCTACTTCTGTTTTATTGTGTAAAACACTGTATATTTTAGCATGTACATGTGTTCCCTATAAACGCTAGGTTACATACATGGTTCCATGTACATTATTTTGAGTGTGAGGGAGTGTACAAAGGCATAAATATTTACATGTAAAAGAAGCAAACAGTAGGTTGTAGTTACAAAAACCATATAGTACAATGTTTGAAAAATAAATAATATGTAACTAGTGGTAGCATTTTAGGGAACAATTTAGATATACTGGGTTTCATAAGGCATTTGCCGTTTCGGAAATAAGGGTGCTGGTAAGCTCACCAGTACCCTTGTTTCTGGATCGGCAAACTCTGAGTTTGCCTGCCGTGGCTGCTGTGCCTGGCAGGTCTAACCCTGCCGGGCACAGCGGCTACGCTAGGCAGACTTGTCACGGCAGCACCAGCACTGTTACTAACAGTGCCGATGCTTCCGTGTCCCCACTCCCATAAAAATCTCTGGGAATGGGGACTTAGAATTTCACTACACCTGACTTCCTGGGCCTCTGGACTCGTAATGAGCCGGTGGCACCGGGAAGTCAGGCACCAGTCAAATATTATGGGTCTGGCAGCATCCCGCCGGTAGCCACGGCTGGGGTACCGCTGGACCCGTAATGAGGCACACTGTGTTTACTTATCATGTGCATTGGTGATGAAATAAAAAATGCCTTACTGAAAGGGTTAGTTTGTTAAATGTACAAATAACTTATGTATGTGTGGTAAACTATGCCTCCTTCCCCAGTAAGGAACACCAGAAGGTAAGTAGTTTACATGTAGGTTTATTCTCTAAGATGTAAAGTAGAGAAAGCACTGGGACATCCATCTAGCCCAGCATCTTAGGTCCAACTGGCACCAGTAGAACCCTGTACATAAGCATACATCAACATTCCACCTGGAGTTCCGGTGACATCACCACACAAACACTCCACATAGAATGTTAGTGACATCACCACCATCACACACTCATAGCCATAATCAATCCCAGTACAGATTATGACATATGTCCCTCTCTTCAACCAACCCAACACTCATAGCCATAATCGGCCACCATGTAACCCAGTCACTTGCACCTAGACATCACCACCTTCACACACTCATAGCCATAATCAATCCAGCACAGATTATGACATATGTCCCTCTCTTCAACCAACCCAACATTCATAGCATAATCGGCCTCCATGTAACCCATTCACTTGCACTTAGGCAGCACCATCCTGCCCCTTAAAAGAACCCAACAGCTCTTCACTGCCCCTAGAATTGACCAGAAGCACCTAGCTGCCCTTACCCAAAACATGGACAGCACCTCAATAAACCCTAAATCAACAACAGCACCTCCTTGCCCTGACTTAACAGCACGTACCACATTGCCCTGAATTAACAGCACCTCGCCGCCTCACAGCACCCAACTACCCCTAAAACACTAGACAGCACCTCACTGTCCTTGAAATGCAGGCAGCATCTCACTACCCCTAAAAACATCAAGCAGCACTTCGCTGTCCCTAAAACAACCAGCCAACACCTCACTATCCCTAACAACACCAGACAGCAGCTCACTGCCCCTAAAACAACCAAACAGCACCTCATTACCCCTAAGAATAACCAGACATCACCTAACTGTCCCAAAAACAACCTGCCACTCCTTACTACCCTCACAACTGCATCGCCACAACATGAACAACAAACAACCACTTACTGCCCTTGCTACTGCATCCCCACACTGCACCTCTAGTAACCACAAACCTCACCTCCTGAAACTAAACACAGCATCACAATGCCACACAATAAATAGACAGCACTCACTACCCCTAACCGGACCCTAGACAACACCTAACCTCAAAGATAGACATCACTAACTGCCTCTATACCTAAAACGACAAGAGAGCGGCACCTCACTATGCCACCCCAAAAATCACTCCCTACAATGAATACATGCAACTCCTTCCTTTCCTAAAACAACAACAAAACGCCAGCACCTCACTAAGCCTCTATGAACCCAGGCAGCACCTCACTACCCCTTAACCACGTACTGAAGCATTTAAATGCCCCCTAGAAATCCAGGCAGCATCTCACTACCCCTAAAAACACCAGGTAGCACCTCACTTCCCCTAAAACAACCAGACAACACCACACTATCCCTACAACACCTGACAGCACCTCACTGCCCCTCAAACAACCAGACCGCACTTCACAGTCCCTAAAAACACGACAGACAGCACCTCACTACCCCTAAAACACCATATATCACCTCACTGTCCCTAACAACACCATGCAACACCTCATTGCCCCTAAAGCACCAGCAGCACCTCACTGCCCCCGAAAACACCTCACAGTCCCTGGAAACCACCAGACAACACCTCACTACCCCTACAAACACCAGGCAGTACCTCACTGCCCCTTAACCAACCAGACAGCACCTCACTATCTCTAAAAACACCAGGCAGCACCTCACTGCCCCTAAAAACACCAAGCAGCACCTCACTGCCCCTTAACCAAGCAGACAGCAGCTCACTATCCCTAAAAACACCAATAAATACCTCACTGCCCGGTGGCAGCACCTCACTGCCCCCTTAAAATGACCCAAACAGCACCTTAATGCGCACTAGACAGCAACTCACTGCCCCTAATAATACTGGCATCATCCACACACAACCAGGGGACATGCCCCTACGAACACGACAAACAAAAACACTGCAGGACAACATGCAAAACCCCACAGTAAGCGATAAACAGATCAAGTCCATGGCGCTAAAGTCCCTGCGCCAAACCCCACAATGTCCCTGAAATACATAGCAACAAAATGCACAGCAGTAATTGAAAATGAAAAGTAATGAAAGTGACATGGCGCCAAAGTCCCTGCGCCATACCCCCACCCCCATGTCCACTTCAGCCAACCTGCAAAGAAAACATTGCATAAACAAAATTACAACGTCCCATGGACCCTACGAGTCCATACGGAAACCCACAGGACATGTCCTAACAGCATGCCACATACATAAACACAACATCATAAATAAATGACAGGCCATAAACTGCTAAAATTAACCCAGGACCCAAACCATAATTGTACTAAACCCAGATGCCACAACATAACCTCAAACAGCATTAACCATTAAAACTGGCCTCACCGCACACCTACCTCTGTTTAGTCCCTTGTTAGATCCTTTTTCATGTTACATATGCCCCACTGGTCCGGATCCAACGCACGGCGCCTCACCAACATTCCTGTCAGACAGCTGTATTTGTGCAGCTTCCACTTTATTCGAGGACCCACCTGGTAAATAGCCTTAAATCTCTTGACACTCCCTGCGCTCTCCACTTGTGTCAAACATCCGACTTTTCCTTGACAACCAGGATCAAAAATGGCCCGTGCCTTACCATTCTCCATCCAAAAAAATGCTGAAATCCTTCCAGCGTCACCATTCACGGAAGCATTGAACATCCTGCACTTCCACTTTCTTTCTGGCACAGCGCAGCACCCGTAATCGGCCCCCGGCGTGACCATCTTGTGTAACGCTGCGTTCCATATGAACGTTGCATTCCAGCTGAGACTGCTGGAACGCCTCTCCTCCGCCCACTGACGCCGGCCCACCTCCTGCCGACGTCACCATAACAGCACCTAGCATCCTGAGGGAAAGATCTCCAACGGGCTCCCAGATGCATCCCACGATGCTGTCTCCATGTAGCAGCGCCGCCCCCAGTTGTGCCTGCCTCGTCCGCTCTGACTTGCACGGATCGTCCATCAGCCTGCAAACGTAGATAAGAAAGTAGGTTCGCACAGCCCAGGAGCGGCCCCCACGCACCTCATGGCCCACCTGGCCAGGCACCACACCTGCCGCTGTTAGTCCAAAACACACGGGACGCTCCTTCCACGCGGCAATAACAGCCATACCTCCGGGTGTTCAGGCGTCACGGCAGCCCCCTCCGGAACCTCCGTCAAACTGTGGACCGACCCACCAGAGTGCACGGTGCATGTGCAGCTCCAGGCAATGGGCCACCACAGCCCCAGCGCCACCTAGACCCTGGACCTTCCGGGAACTGGGCAACCTCAGCCCCTTGCCGGTACATACAACAGTGCCACCAGCTGTTGTTCCTCCTCTCCTGACACAGCTATTCTGGGCCACCCGCACTCTTGAAAGCCGCAGCACTGGACCTTGAAACCTGGGCCACTGCACCACCCAGCCTGCTGGACACCTCTGCTTCAGCTGGACCCCGACCTGGACCTCCACTGCACCGCCCTACAGGCACGGCCACGGCGGAATCCAGAAATGTTCCTCGCCACAACTAAAGCGGCCGCCTGTAACCTACTGCAGCACCTCAGTCACCTGTAATGTCACAGTCCCGCAACTGTGCAAGCACAGCCCAGCATCAGCCACGGTCCGACAACCGCTCTCCTGGGGACCATTTCCTCTGATAGCCCGCCTGACACCATTGTGACTCACACAATAATGATCCTCCTTCCGGCCACCTCAACCTTCAGATAGCCCAGCTGGCAATGTGCGGATCACCCGACCTTGTGATCCTCCTGCTGGCCACCTCAGCCTTCAGCCAGCCCGCCTGGACACTGGACCTGACCTGGTGATCCTTCTCCTGACCACCTCAGCCTTCAGCCAGCCCGCCTGGACACTGGACCTGACCAGGTGATCCTCCTCCTGGCCACCTCAGCCTTAGCCATCCCACCTGGACATTGGACCTGACCTGGTAATCCTCCTCCTGGCCACCTCAGCCTTCCTCTACTGCACCGCCCGGCCTGCAGCCTCTTCCTCTTTGATGGATGTCTCCCTGGAAGGCAGCGCTTCTCACCAGCTGCCCTTCGCAGCAGCACAGGAACCATCCTCGTCACCAGTGTGGTAAACTATGCCTCCTTCCCCAGTAAGGAACACCAGAAGGTAAGTAGTTTACATGTAGGTTTATTCTCTAAGATGTAAAGTAGAGAAAGCACTGGGACATCCATCTAGCCCAGCATCTTAGGTCCAACTGGCACCAGTAGAACCCTGTACATAAGCATACATCAACATTCCACCTGGAGTTCCGGTGACATCACCACACAAACACTCCACCTAGAATGTTAGTGACATCACCACCATCACACACTCATAGCCATAATCAATCCCAGCACGGATTATGACAGTATGCAGTGAGATGTTTTCTGAAAAGTTGTCCAATCTATCCAGTCATTAAACTGCATGTTTTTCTATTTTGCATGGTAGGTTTAAGAAAATTGACTTTAGTTTCTTAGGTGTGCAGGTGGCCAAAAAAAGGCAAGCAAAATGTAAATGACAATTTTTAGGGTATTATTGTACATTTTGCTAAGTGTCAATACGTTACAAAAATGTTTGTATTATCTACCAAGTATGTAAAATATAGGTATGACTATGGTTTAATAATACTCAAAATAATGTTACACTGTTGGCTTGTATTGATTTATTTATTTGTAAAACTGAAGACATAGTTAGGTTTGTTCATTTATTTTAAATTATAAAGCGCTCATCGGCCCTGAGGCATCATGGCGCTGTTACAGAAGGCTCACTTGTGTACATATTCTTAGAGTGGTAGGGGACAGTTAAATGCATGGTTGCTTACAATCAGAAAAACAGAGACAATGGCAAGTTCCATGGTTACAGTAGAACTGTAGCGTACAGAATTAGTTAAAGAGCTTTGTTTTGAATGCTTTTCTGAACTATGTGAATGAGCTTACTTTTCCTAGCTCAAACAGGAGTGCATTCCAGTTTTCGAGGGCTAAGACTGGGAATCTAGCTGCCCCGGCTTTGACTCTTTTGAAGATCGGGAATGTAAGCTGGTGTGTGCATTGTGCCCATATGAATCTGGTGGCAGGTGTCTGATGAATTCTTTCAGACAGGTTGAAGGGTGACGAGTGGGAGAGGCATCTGTAGGTGATGAGGAGGGTTTTTAACAGAATGTGCTCCTTTACTTTGAGCCAGTGGGCGTCCTGTCTGGTCTGGGAGATGTGGTCTCTCCTAGGGATCCTTAGCGCAGCTCAGAGCATTATTTTGTGTGGTTTGCAGTTTTTAGAGGAGGTGCCTAGGAGCAGGACATTGCAATAGTCTAGTTGCGATAGTGGCTCTAGCTATATTAAGGACGTTTTTGGCAGAACGGTGCGGTTTAACTGCATTCATAATTTTGGTTGTGTGGACCGCTGATGATGAGATGACACTGACGTGACGCTTCATTAAAAGGGTGGAGTCAAGGTAAACACCCAATGTTTTGACAGCAAAGGAAACTGATTACAGTGTTCTCAATGTTGAAGTTGCTGTATTGGCTGTCTAGTTTGTTCAGGATTTCCTTACGGCCTATCAGTAGGATTTCTGTTTTGTCTCCATTGAGACATAGACCGTTGGCCGCCATACAGGCCTGGATAAATGCATAGGTCTCTTTGAGGGTGATTCAATCTTGTTCGTAAGAGCCGGAGAGTGGGAAAAGAATTTGTGTGTCGTTGGCGCAGTTCGTGAAGGCTGTATGTCTTTATGGCTTTGTTTCCTGGTTAAGGTTGCATAAATTAATCTGTGAATTTGTCATCATTTAATATTAAATAATGTTTTGTACAGTAGTTTAACATCTCTTCATTGTAGTGAATTGGCTTT
Organism: Ambystoma mexicanum; assembly: GCF_040938575.1. Lineage (NCBI taxonomy): Eukaryota > Metazoa > Chordata > Amphibia > Caudata > Ambystomatidae > Ambystoma > Ambystoma mexicanum. Next base: position 1,190,758,344 of record NC_090931.1, on the reverse strand, counting down.
ATTGGTGTACGAACTGGGGGTACATCTTTTTAGAATTTTCTGGTGCAAAACCCAGTTTGTAGTACCTAAATGGTTTGTATAGTTGAAGTGATAATACATCATTGTGGTCATAGGCTGCGCAACAGAGGGAGCAAAGTTAAGGTGTCTTTAGCTGAATATCAGGGGTTTTGTTGCATTAAGTTCTCACTTTAACGTCCCTGCAACTAAAGATGTTTTCCATTAATATATAGAAAGACATGTAAAGTAAATATTTGTTTTACTCAGTATTCTATAACCACGGCTATAGCCAGGAACTGTAGAACATGGGTGCTGTCTCTGACATATGATTTGCAAATACCTCTCATTGGTCTCACTTCAGGCAGTTCATGATACAGTTTATGTATTTTGGGCAAAACATATAATGTAGGCACCGTGGGGTCCGTAATGAGTAAACATTTCTTTTTATCCTCAGTGAAATATCCTATATTGAACAATTTGAGAATTATATCTTGTAGTTCTGACACTATCTTCTTAGTGGGGTTGGATTTTAATGGTATGTAGCAGTTCGGAGTAGCTAAGTGGTTCATGCCCATATGTATGTAGTCGGATGTGTTGAGATCAACAACATTACCTCCCTTGTCTGCCTCCTTTATATTAATAGTATGATTTTGTGCAAGGTGTCCAAAGCATGGAATTCCTCCCTACTAAGGTTAAATCTGGTATTTTTCTTTTTGTTGAATCTATGTAGATACGCATGCCTGCCCTTCATGATTGCCTTGTGAAAGATTTCAATTGCATTTTCTGATAATAATTGTGGAGTAAATTTGGAGCTGGGCTTGAATTCCTTAATTTTCAAATGTCTTGGTTTAATCCCTAATTCTGTACAGATGGCGTTAGTGTCCGTGGTGTCATCCTGATTGAGACATTTGACTGTCTCTATACCTCTAAGTTCTGATAAAGTGAAAGGGCTCAGGGGATCCATTGTGGGTTGAGGCACAAATGAAGGAAATCCTGCTGCAAAATAAAATAGAATTTTAATTTCTGCACAAATGTAACAAATAGATTTTAAAATCCACAAAGTCTGTACCAAAATCTGGAGCAAATGAAAGTCCTTTATTAAGAAGAGATATCTCTGACCTGGTTAGTTCACGATTGGACAAATTTACAACTAGATTGGATTATGTGCTAAGCCTTTCTTGGTGTTGGAGCGGGTCAGAAACCCTGGGCACCCTGTGTCTTCGTCGGAGCTGCCACTTCCGCTTGCGGTTCCCCCCCTCCTATCCCTTGTGTGGTGCTTGGTGTTGGAGAAAGGACAGTAGGTGTGGTTTGAAACCTGACCTGTTTGGAATTTAACAATCATTGATCTCCCTTTTTGTGTCTGCGGATCTGAGAATTGCAAGTCATGGTCAAGCATTGCGAGAAAAAAAAGTATTTTTGAGAAAACAATGAATGTTGAAACCTTATGATTCTGAATTTAATTGATGAGACACCATGCATAATGGATTCATTTCCTTTTTGTTCGACTTAATGGTTTGCAATGCATATGATATATGTGGAGTCTCCTATAGTCATTGACTACATTAATAATAAGGAGTCATACAATACAGTTATTCATCCATATTCAATACTCTAATTGTTAGGTATCTCAGCTAATCTGTGCACATGCTAATCTGGATTGCGTGATGCCATGATGTGCATGCACCGGAAACTAAATGGCAATGTTTACCTATGACGTCACGCGTACATTACGTGTGATGTCATCATGTTCTTCCGGCTTTACGGATGAAAATACACTAATTTTAAGAAGCCGGAACCACACGGTCCTGTCTAGCGAACATGTAATTAAGCCATTAGGTTCCTTGTACAGCCGTGGGAATTGATCCGAGTACCATGGATTTCTTGATGTTTATTTTCATGTCGTTGTCCTTTAGGTATTTGTTAAAGGCCTCTATACGTTGCTGCAATCCTATTGGCGTTTGGTCGGCAAATACAGCATCATCACAATGTAATCCTCTGTCCATGAAGTTGGAATTTGCCTTGCTTGTTTTATTTGTTGGAATAGTGCGTAAATTAGATCCGACCAATCTTCACAATTTTCTTTCAGCATTTTGTTCGAGATACCATCTGGGCCTGCTGCCCTAGAGGCGCTAAGTTTTTTGATTAGCATTACTAGGTCATCTCTGTCAAATTCCAGGGCCGAGGGGGTATCCTCAGGCGTCTTCTCTGGGGCCTTTTCCTGATTTTTTCCTTCATACAATAGGGTATAATGGTGAAACCAGTTTTCCTCCGAGACTTGGTTAATACCTATTGCCGATTGGTTCAAGTCTCTGTTGTTTATTAGGTCCCACGTGCTTCTTGTGTTATTTGTTGAAATTGCTGCTAACATTTTCTTTGCATCTCTTTGTGTTCCCAAATAGCGAGTTGAGCGAAGCCAATTTTTGTATGTTTGCCGGCACTTCCTCAGAAGTTCACATTTTTGTTCGGGGTTGGCCTTTTTTATGCGTGTAAGATCCGCTCTATATTGTTTTCTTCTGGCCACTAACGGATCATCATAGGCATGTTTCCTTTGATTTTTTTTCCCTTTGTTAGGATCATGCTTGACCTCAAAGGCTTCAAGCAACCATTTATACTCAACCACCTCTCCACCATTCTCTATGGCTTTTTTATAATCTTGTACCAGTTTTGGTATATCCTGGTTTTTAAGCCTCAATCGGTTTGTTCCCCACGACACCTCCGTTTCCAACGTTCTTTTGCTCCCTGGGGTTGATCTTATTTCCCAAGCGAGTTCTGTTTCCAGCAGGCTGTGGTCACTGTTTGCTTGCCTTCTTATCGTAAATGAGTTTATCCAATCAAGAGTGTATCCTCCTACGAAACAGTAACCCAGGTATGCGCCTGAGTTTCCACTGTATCATGTATTTGCACCAGTTAGATCTCTTCTCGTCTGGCTATTTAGCATCCTCATTTCACGGATTCGCATTTCCTCCATCCATTTTTGTTCTTTCCCTAATAGATGGTCTGTGTCTTTGATTTTGCCCTCCTTATCCAACAGTTTAATGTTTAGGTCCCCATTAAGGAGTATCAACTGGTCTTTTTCCTTAGTCATAGATTTATCAATGGCATTCATGATCGATTTTAAATAGAGCTCCTGCTTCGGCATATTTTCACTCCAATATGTGTTGATCAGGATCATCTTGGCTGGGACTTCTTTTTCCTCAGCTTTACATGCTATTTTCAGTATTTGTACGTAGGGGTTTCGAATATGGTGTTCTAGCACTTGTAAAGGGCTATCCAATTTCTTTAATATAATGAGTCCCGCAAATGGGGTTCCTTTTGGACCCTTTCTGGCCGAGTTGATATATACTTCATAACCCTTGCACACTGGTGGCTCATACAGCCAAGATTCTTAAATAGGAATAAGGTCATATTCGCCCAGGAAACTACTGTCTTTAGAGAACAAATGTTTAAACCCTCTGGTGTTCCATGAGGCACAGTAGACGGGTCTTTGGGGGCCCTCCTCGTTCTATTGTTTCTTCTTCGTATTTAAAGTGCTAGCCATCCATGCCCAGTCGTTGGATTTTTTTCCCACTTTGTTCGGGTTTGTTTTGACCTTCCTTGGGTTCTCTGAATTGTCCACAGTAAACCTCAGGGTTTTCAATTTCTCATCACTTTTTTTTAATTATAGTTGGATTTTCCTTTTGATTTTTTGTGTCTTCTTTTACACTTTCTCTTGAATCCTTTTTTGTATCATCACCGCGGATTGGTCTGATTTTTTTTAGTACACTCCTTGTCGGTGTCTTTTTCCTTTTTGCGAATTGTCTCCTCCTTGTGTTCCTTTCCTTCCTTAATTTTTGCTTTTAGATTTTCTTGCTTGAAGTCATCATCCAGATTCTCTAATTGAAAACCCTTTTTTTTGAGGATATCACTGGCCGCCAGCAATTTCTGCTTGATCTTGTTGGAGGTAAGATGTAATACAACTTGAACCATCCGCTGTTCCCTTGGGAATTCCATTATTTTTATGTCATCAGTTGATATTGTGCGTAGGGCTGAGGTTTGATTACAGGGGGTCATCACATAGCTCCTGTTTAATACCACCCTTCTTGGGCCATTTGATGTTGTTTCTAATTTTAGATAACACCCTTTAGGTAGGATAGGTTTCCTGGGAATTGGCCAAGGCGACACTTGCCTTTTATTGACTTCAGTATGCTCTCTTTCTCTGTTATTACTTTTTGGTTTTGGTGGGAGCTTTCCTTGTTGATTTTGTGCATTCATCTCTTTATTGGCCTGCTCCTTCCTTTTTTGTTCCAGAGTTTTGAAATGGATGAACTCCCTTTCATCCTCACTGACGGGTTCTCTTTCCGAGGAGTCAACTCTTTTCCCAATCTTCTTAATAGACTTTAGCAAATTCTCTCTTTGGGGTTTCTGCGTCTTACGACCTGTTGGATTTATACCCGGTTTGATGGTTTGACGGTTTTCCAGTTGTCAATGGTTTGCCACTCAGATAGAATGATGCTTTACCATTCTTCCTGTTCTCTGTTTTTGTCCATAAATTCAATGAGATCGCTTAGATCTGCTTGCGGGTTGCTCCGAAACTTCCAATTTTTCCTCTTCTGTTGTTACAGTGTTTTTAACTTCCCTTTCCCGTCATCGTCTATACTGTCCAAATCACACATTGCCAGTTCTCTTCTGGACTTCTTCGCACACTGTGTGTTTTCTCTTCTGGGCGGTGTTCTCAGATTCCTCAGGAAGGCTCTTGAGCCATTGACCTTCCATTTTAGGACTTAATTTTGTGTTTTTTTTCTGTTTTCAGTTTTTTTCTTAGTTGCCTCCTTCACCTTCTTATGATCCTAGTCCTTAGAGGCACCGCTTGCAAAAATGGCAAAATTGGATTGCTCCGGCTTAGATGTTAGGTCACGGCTATCCTCCCCCCTTTTCCCAGGGGAAATCAGGATCACATCTTCAGGTGTTAGATCTATTTGTTTAGGGTGGATACCATCACCTTGTTTCAGTTTCATTGGGCCCTTTCCTCCTTTGGGTTTTTCTCCCAACTGGTCCCAATCGTTTTTCTGTTTATGCAAGCTTCTCATCCATTTGCAGTCCTCAAGGACTGCCTCCATCAGTAGTGATTTATCATTGGCATCCCTCCTTACTAATTCACTGAGGCAATTTTGTCAGAATTGCGTTTGTTCGGCTTCTTAGTTCATTCGTGTGTCCAGTCTCACCAGAGACGATTCCATTTGCACATTTGCCTCTTTAATTTGCATATTGGTGGTGGTTACTTCTTGTACAGAGTCTTTGATCACCTCATAGAGTTTTAGAAATGGTGCCAATGTGATATTTAATGAAGCCATGATCACTTTTTTGGATGTGTTCTGTGTCCTTTCTCTCTCCATTTTACAGGCATCAATGATTATTTGTGAGATTAATTCTTTCACTGGTTCACCTGAGCGCAGGTTTGCGTCTTCAAGGGTTGGTGTTTGTGTCATTTTCGTTGACGTTTGATCCTCACAGGCTGATGTTTGCATCATTTTTGTTGATGTTTCATCCCCCTGGGACTTTGTTGGAATTATGGCAAGGTCCTCTTCCTCAAAAGACCTCCCTTTAGCTTGTTCTTTATCCAATGCAGCCATCTTCTCGTTTATAAGGGAGAAACCTTTCCTTTTCTCTCTTTTAATTTTTCCCATCAATATTGTTATGTCTTGCATGATTTTATTTGCTAGACTTGAATTGCTCAGGCTTGCTGCTGGTGAGTCTCGATTTCCATTATTTCTTAAGCTTCCTGATGAGTTCACTCTCTCAGTTTGATTCCGGAACTGATTGGCACTCCGCTCAAAGGTGGGGGTCGTTCCAAAAATTACTTGAAGGGAGCTTGGAAGTAGGCTTCCTTTTTCCCCTTGGTTTTTTGTAGTTTTAGCCATTTCTTAATTTTGGTGGCTTTTTTGGTAGCCTCTGTCCTTGTATCCTTGATTCCGATTTTCTTCCATGTATGGCTGGAAGATGTCAAATATACTGGTACTGCCTCCATGGGGTCTGATTGCTGGGACTTTTCTCCCATGGCAATAGTAGAGTCCTGGAATGCTTTTTCCAGCTGACCCAGCTCAATTGCATCCCACAAACCTGCATTTTCCTATAGGGCCTCTGAGGCTGTAGGTTCACATGAGATTTGACTTGCGAGTTTCTACACACTATTGGGCTCATCTGTGGTTGTCTTTAGAACCTCCCTTAGGCTACTTTCAAGCACCTCATCTGTTGGACAGTCAGGACAATCAATCATTCCCTTGAGCAAGACGGGTATTGCCAGGTTAAGACTTCCGACTTGTTCGCCTTCTAACTTGTCAAAAAGATGGTACTCTCCACCGGGAGAGATAGAGGGTGAAGCAGAGCTGTGAATTTCCTCCCGCGCACCAGTTTTGCCTCTTTGCTCTATCTTCTCTATCTCTAATCTAGAGCTATCTAGGGCTATCTCAGAAGATTCACCCACGGCCGATCTAGATTGCCCGAGCTTCTTTCGGGCTCCTTCAGGGGTGTAGAGCAGTCTCTCCGGGAATTATCAACTGAATCACTGACAGCCTGGGTGACCACACTCCCCTGAGTCGAGTAGGCTTCAGATGTCTCAGACATAGTAGAGGCTGTGAGTGGTAGGCATGTGTTCTCAACTACAGTTGATATCGTTCGGACAGAGGGTAGTTCAATGGACTTTTGGGACGGATTGTCCTCAGTTTCCAGTGGTGACAATGGATTCTTATCAGTTACAATGTCTGCCCTCACCGAGAGGCTCTTTTGCTTTTTAGTGCAATACGGTAGGCGTGTCTGTTTTAACATTGTTAATTTCTGTGAGTGATCAGGTCTCCCATTAGCCACAGGGAGTGAGGTAAATCTTTGCCTTACCTGAAGGCGGGTTCTCAGTCCCGTTGACGGCAATTACATGGGGGTGGGAGCAGATTTCATTCTGTCGTGCAGCTCCTCTTAGTTCTGTCTTGTTGTTTTTTGGTCAATTGGATTACCCTCTGCCAGCAAGATGGATTTCTGGCAAAGTCACAGCAAGCAGCCAAACAGCACAACAGCAGGGAAATCCACCAAAACGATACCCTTTGCATGCTCAGGCTTTATTTTACCTTCGTTTCCGAACCGGCAAACTTATAATGGGGCCCATTGTCTTATTAGTTCAACAGCTGAAGAGCTGAGGTACCTGATGTCCTATTGGCTTCTTGTCACTGTACACACAGTACACTGCCGATCAGAAATGAAATACAGAGGATCCCACCTTGTTTGTTATGGTAATGTGTTTCAGTTTTTCATTGTAAGACGAGAGGTGAGAGAGAGAGTTTTGGTTGTTGTTTCGAGCGTGTGGTCATGAATAATTACCAGAAGTGGTTGTAGGAAAATGTCCCCACAGAGGAGAACATTCATGAGGCGGATGCTGAGGTGCAGCTGCCAGGAGGAAGTTCCAGATATTTTGGATTTTGTACATTTATTGTTTATGTACATGTAGAATGTATTTAACAATAATACATGTGAGTTAAAGACATCAATGTAGTTTTAGGTATGCCTTAACATTGTAAAGAAGATGATATTGGAAGTGAAATATGTGACAGAGGAATTTATATTGAACAATGTTTTTCACTGTAGCTTATTTTTAAGCTGTGTTAGCGTGAGTGCCATGGAGAGTTAGAAACTTGCCACCATGATAGTAGTAGTGAAGATTTCTGTGCAGTGGAGTTATTTGTGTCTGGTAATGTCATGGGATAATTTAAGGCATTTGTTCCATTTGAATCAGTAAGTTGGTATCAGGTTTTCTATAGCCTAAGTAATAAAAGTCAGTAATAAGAGAGCATTGTGGTTTTTGCATGCCTTTATGTTTGAGCAAGGTAATTATATTTAAATATATGCAATTATGTCCTTTACTGTAGCTTAGGTTTAGGCCATAGTTATATGTTAGCATCTGTTCTAAGGAGAGGGAGGCACATGCCGCTATGATAATAGGCGGGAAATCCTCTGAGCAGGGGAGTTAATGGGCATCATTATGCAATGGGGCTAATGTTAAGGTACTTCTTTCAGTTGGGTTTTAAATTGCAACATGTTTTCTATTGCCTAAGTAATAAAGGTCAGTAATAGAGACGATTGTGGATTTAGGTATGTCTTAGTCTGGTAACGAAAATAGTATTTAAGGTGAGATATGCGAGAGAGCTATTTATATTTACTGTTTTTTAATGTGTGTTCTACTAGCACAAGTCTTTCATAGTTTTGCAATACATTCCAAATGTTTTTTTTTTATCAGGATTCTTCGGCAGCCACCTGAGCCACTAGCCAAAGGATGACATTCAAGAATTCTTCAATGAAATTATGGGTATTTTGCTCAGTATTCACCTGCAACTGGGGACTGTAAAAAGGACATTATGGACCCCAAATGAAAGTTGGCTAATGTGATTGCGAGTAATTTCACTTGTGAAGATAGCAAAAGAAAAAGAATACCCACTTCCCTCTCCAAATAAATATATATATTTTTTTAAATCTTTGTTTTGCTTCTAGATATATCATTTAACATGTTTAGTGTTATAGGTGCTGCTGATGAAAGGCGTAGTAATAGCTAAGTGACTGAACGGTTGTCCATGAAAATATGGTGTATGTGTGCATGATATCCATAATAAGTAGCTGTTTTGCTTGAATGAATAGGACACTGTTCACAATGTGACCTGTTTCAGTCAAAAAAGACTGCTTACAGCACCTTATGTTTAAAAGCTGTGGTGCTAATATGTATACTATATTTGATGATAGGCTGCACTTGCTGATAACAAGGGCAGTGCCAATTGTTATGTATTTTCCATTGCTTGGACCTATTACTGTAGTCGTGGGGTGTTAATGACTGATACAGTGTGCTGTATCATGTTTTACTGGCCACTTCCCTCTCTGGTCTACTGCTGTCCCTCTGTTTTCTTTCTTTTGCAATTTTTTGGGATTGCACCATTATAAAATGCTTATGTGAATCAGGCCCTTAGTATACAAAATGGATCATCTTAGAGTTATTGATCCATTTATAGAGAGTGTGTTTTTCAATGTTCTTTTTTTTATAACGGAAAGGGTCGCTCTAAAAAGAGCAATTTCTGAGAAGAAAAGAAGAGGCTGGAACTTGGAATGTAAGAATATTAGCGTTGAAACCTCTCACAAGGGGTAAACTAAGGTAATATATTTTTCTATGCTTTTGTTCTTTATTAATATTTGTATTTTTTCTCTTTTTTTATTTTTTTATGAGTTTAAAAAAAAGACTTACCCATTTTCACCCAACAAATATTCTTTTTTGATTCTGACAAGGTATCAAACTCAGCAAGTCCTTTATGAAGTCCATTTGACGAATTACAAAAAATGAAATGCATGTCTGTGCAATTTCCTTAGATGCTGTATTAATTTCCTTTTCCCATAGATAAAATATCTTTTAGTCCCAATCAAAAATCACTCTCCACAAGCCGCACATACAGCTGATGTTTGCACAACTCCATCCACTGTGTTGTCCTCAAACCTAAAACATGTTTTTAGCCAATGCTTCTCATGATGTGCCCCAAAGTCCTCCTACTGCTTGTCGTTTAGTCAAAATCAGCTATTCCTCCAATATCTTCTGAACAAGAATAAGGACCTGCGAAATCAGTTGAAGAGTTGTAAGTGTATTGTTGACAACTCCTCTTCATTTTTGAACCTCTAAAAATGTTCTAAAATATCCTCCAATTACAACATTTATGAACACTTCAACCCCAAAACTGCTAATGACACAGCCCTCTCTCAGTACAATCCAAATAAACACCACCTCCAAAACAATAACCTATTTCAAAATATATCTTGCATCAACCAATTACACATTCATTTGAAACTGGTATGATAATATGCACAAACCTGACACAATTATCTTTATAGTCATGGTTACAAAAATTATAACATGATGTCCACGGCTACCTGAGGGTCCATTATACACACGGTTATGAACGACTGCCAAATTGTACAAAGTCCTATTGGCTACTGAATACTTTCAGCTACCAATATGGCGGATATGTAGCCACAGTTATATGCAAAAAACATAAGAAGTAATAAATGACTTATGTATAGGTCAAAACAACTCTTAAGTACATTTTGCTTATTGACTTCAAGTTACAATGTCCATAAGATGTTAATTCGCTATTCATGATTCTTTATAACTAAAGTACAAGGCACCTCTAAAGGGCATACAAGTCAAAAGCCTCTTTGTAATGTGTCAATGCACTTGTCCTATGGACTTCAGATAGGAAGATCGCAACTGAACATATTTTGGGCAAAAAAAGAGAACATGCTCAACTGATTTGCTGTCCCAGGAGAAATCAGGACACAAATCAGAGTCACCTAACTTCCATACTTGTTGATTGTGTGCTAAGATACCAATCCACAATTTCAGGTACAGAGTACCCATGTACATAGAGGCCATCTCATCTAAGTAAACCTTAAATCTGAAATGTAGTTTACATTATATATATTATGCCACAAATGCAAAGATCGTTTTTGCCATGCATACAACAAGGTATCATCCTGTGATAGGTGGTCACATAAAGCTTCCCTATACTTTCCTAGTTTTGCTAAGGATCACAAGCTAACCCAGTATTGGACAGGCATAAAACAAATGGTGTCACTTATTAGGTGTTGATCTAGCTCAAGCCTTGCTCAGTGAGAGATGTAACAACTTTAAAAATAATTATTTTCTGTAATCTCATTTTTTTGCACATTTAGTATAACCCCAGAGCCTGGTGCTGTACATTTGCACAAATGCATGCTTGAGTTCTTGAGCAAGCTGCCTGGGAGATTGATCATCATCACACATTCAATTATAGGCTGCCTCGTCGGCTTCCTGGATTTTCTGTACATTAAAAGATATTTCAAAATAGCCATCTTGTAAGAGGACAACTTGTAATGATTTTGATCGTCCAGCTCAGCAGAAAAGCTTGAAAACCCATGGAACAAAGTTAATTTAATGAATTCAGTGTTGTTTTTGTCATTCTTCATTCCAAATGGTGATATCATCTGTGTGTGCAATTCTAAATGTTCTCTATATGGACTTATTCTGTTACACTATGTCTTTCATTAACTGTGATTGTGTGATTGTGCTTCTTTCTATGGACCTCATTACACGGACGGCGGTAGACCAAGGTGCTATTAGCACCTTGGTCCATGCCGGTAAAATACCGGCACCGCTTTGATGGAAAGGGGAATTACCGCCCTATTCCAAGGTTGGTGGGGCGGTAATTCCCCCTTCCCCCATTGCCCTTCCCCATTCCCATTTTTGCCCCATAGGGCATAATGGGAATGGGGAAGGTGCTAATTACGGCACCGCAAATTGCGGTACCGTAATTAGCTCCCTGGTCCCTTTGCGGGTTGGTTTTTAACGCCTGCAGAAAGCAGGCGTTAAATTCTCCAGCCCGCAAAGGGACCTCGTAGTAAGGCGGTAAGGGTTAACGGTCACCGGTACTATTAACGGTGACCGTTAACCCTTACCGCCGTCCGTGTAATGAGGCCCTATGTCTTTTTACTTAAGTCCAACTTCTCTCATCAGAGTCAGGGCCACTACTTGAATTATCTTCCCTTCTTGAATATTTTCCACCCCTATCATAATCACTGTGAGAATGTTTTCTATTTGTACAGTACAGGGGATCTTCTGTTGTCTTTCTTTACCATTGGTTTTCTGGGTTATAGGCATCGGATCTTTTCTGAGGTGCTGGATAATACAATATGTCTTTAGAATCAGAGTTTCCCCTCTACCTACGGGTTCTGGTCCCCATATCCCTTGGCATAGATAGACATCTTAAAAATGCCTTTATTAGGTTGCATATCCTCTCTATCAATGTCAGCCAAATGGGCTAAATGGTCTCTCTTTTGGATCATATGCTGAAATTCAAGTTCAGTAACTCATTTTTGTATCTTGAACCACTAATTCTCTATTTGGGAATACTATAATTTCCTCTCGAGTCAACTCCTGACATACAAAGTGTGCCACGTCTCTCTCCTCCTACCTGGGTTAGCTTGGGAAGAGTAAATGGTATATACAGTGCCCCTAAATCCAGACTATTGCTAGGTGCACCAAATCCACCAGTATGGCTTTGGGCAGATCGGCAAAATGGAGAAGTAATCTCAGGAATTTAAGACAGTCTCCCTTCTTCCATGAAATAAATCTGCCTACAGGTTTTATATTGTGATTATGAACTCAACTAAATATCTGATTTCTTCTCTCAATCTAGCTTCGTGGTCATTTCAATTATAATTTGGATTTTACTCTGTGCCAATTATTTCTATATTCATTTAGACTTAACTGGATAGTGACAAATTCTCTAATTTTGGAAGTCCATTTTTTTCTTTCATGTGTTGTAGCTCTTTCTGCAATGACTATTTCTTTTCTGATAAATATGAATTTCTCCTGCTAAAATTGTGTATATTTGCGAACACACCTTAACCACCACTTCTGTGCTTCATTTCTTCCTCAAGGAAAATTTGGGTTATATTCTTGAGCACACAGACTCTTTATACCATTTAGGCTTTGAGTGTACCGTGGTTGAAACCCTATATAGTAGAAGAAACTGTCCTGGTGACTAGAATGGAGGGAGTCATATTCCCTTGTCCCTGACCCCCATACTTCCCACCATCGCTAGCTTGCCACCTGGGGCAGAGGCAGGGGTGGTATTATCAGGGGAAGAGAGTCACTGGGTCTCGCTGTCCGATCTAGTTGCCAAGAGTGGGAAAATGGGCCTATAGCATAGGACCCTGTTCGCAGCTTCCAGTTCGTTAATTGGAACACACACAGACATTCCCTTTTATTTGAGGATGGTGGACTTTGGGATGACCTTGGTGATTACATGTTGGTTACCCTCCAGGAGACCTGGTTGCTTGACTCGGTTGTCATAGATGGTTGGCACTTTATTAACAAACCTGTATTTCGGGGCCCCCTTGGGCATTCCTAGTGGGGGTTTGCATCTTGGTGCTAAGAACTCCATGAGCCTTGTTGAAGGGCCAGGATTGTTGCCCCTCTTGTTACGGGAAGTACAAAAAGTAGTGGTCATTAACCTTTAATATTCCCCTTATAAGCAGCCCCATTAGATGCTCAAACATGAAGGAGAAGCCTTGGTTGGCCATCTGTCCTCTTGTCCACCTTGTATTATATGTGGGAACTTTAATTCCCAGATTCCAGGGTATATGCCTGTGGTTAACCTAGAAGGAACATTTCTCTCTTCTGTGGTAGATAAGTGCTTGATTTTTCAATCTTGCAAGCAGGACTTGGAGTGGGCTTCCTTACTATTTTCCTTTGGCTTTACTATGATTAATAACTCTTCCCCGTCAGATTGCAATCCTAAGTGTATTCCGTTTGGTCCCAAATCAAGCAGTCTTCTTGATTGCGCCTTTTTGGCTAATGATCCTTACCTGGCATTGGATATGGGTATATTTCCTCATTTGGAAAGTGAGCATATGTCCGTTGTACTAACCTGAAATTTGGTTGCATCCATGAATGTTCCTAAGGTTGTTCGGGCTCTTAGAATGAACCCCTCTCTTAATCTTATTTCATGGAACGAATGTTGGTTGAATGAAGCTTGCTTTCGATTACGACCAGTCTTGGCCTTCTTTGTTGATCGCTGTGCAACTTGGGGTCTGGATCAAGTGTGCACTAATGCTCTTGTGCCGATACATGATTTTGAGGAAGATATCTAAGCCTCTGTTTTTTTAATATTCGGTAGTAGCAATAGACCTTCCTCTTTTTCTTTCTTGCATCAATATCATTATGATGGGAAAATTGGCTCAAAGAGGCAGGATCTGCGTAAGGAATTGCAAACTATAGTGGGATCTGTCCTGGCACCTTCACTACATGCTAGCAGAGCGAATAAGGGAAACAATCCTATCAGAAGTCTCTTAGGCAACATGATTATCTTTTGAAGTTCTTACGGTGGAAGAAATTGGTCAACTTAGCTCTTGCTAACTCGCCCTATCAGTTAAGGAAAGAGATTGATGGTTATCAACTGGTGTGGGACGCGATTAGTGTGCCGGAATCACCCTGGGATGAGCACATTCTGAACACGCTGGGTGGCGACCAGACCATTCTGAAGGTCCCTGCCAATGCGATGGATAGATGGTACTACAGTTATACTGCCAACAACATTCTGCTGATCATCAATGGCAGTAATTCCTTGCACACCCCTGGCCATGATGGCATTTCCAAAGCTGTGATTCAGAAGGATTCGATCAGCTGGGCACACATGTTGGACAGTCTTTTCCAGGGCTGGACTGCCCCACTGGGACCCCAGGACATCCCCCGGTAGGCCTCTGGCCAGTGAGGCCTCTTTTTGAGCGGAAGGATACATGCACATAACATTAATCACAATGCGTGATTTCACATCGGCTCTGCTCTGCCTGGTTGGTTTGCCGTGAATTGGCTGCACCACCGACCGAGGCAGGCGCAGGCGCTGCCATTTTTATTTTTTCATCCCAGCAGCCAGGCTGGACCTGCGCCTGCTCATGAGGGCCTCATGAGCTGGGCACCAGATTGGAACAGCACGTGCCCTGCTGCAGCACAGGCTGCGCACGGTGCACACATTGGCAGCGCACGCAGCCAGGCAGGTCAGCAGGGCAGGCTGCAGGCAGCTGGCCCGGACTGCATGAAGCCTAGCAAGCCACAAGAAGATCGATGTTGTCGATTGTCAACTAAGAAGGTAATCACGGCACCCCAACCCCCTGCTCTTGTCCTACCCTGGCCTTGCCACAGCCACTGTTAGGAGTGAAAGCAGGAGGTAAACTGAGGTGCTACAAAGCAGCACCTGGGCGGCTGGGCCGTGCAGAACCCAGTGGGTGAGGAGGCTGTGCCACATTGTTAGGGAGAATTCTCTGTTTAGGCTGAATTTCCTAACCTCGTGAGTCCCCCAGCAGCTTTGCTGGATTCCTGGAGTTTGTTTTTGTCATCCTGCCAAGAGTGAGACTCTTTTCTCCCACTCTTGGACATGATTTGTGGTAAATTGCTTTGAATGTCCATGTGTTCGATGGGCTATGAGGTCTTTTACTCCATAGGGCCTCATGTGTTTTGCTATGTGTGTTACACAGCACCCTCCTTGCCGTAACACTGGGGTGTTCTAGGTGACCCCCACCATAGACTCCATACCCTGGGCCTGACTACTGTCTCCCAGGGCATGTAAAGTCACCATTGGCTTTACTAGACCTAAATTTACTAACAGAACCCGTACAAACCATCCTATTGTGGACGTACTGGTAGGGGTAATTCGATTACCCCTGGTCTGTTGTTCGAGGGGGCACTGTCCCGTCCCCCCTCGTCGAGTTTTGGCTGGTGGCAGTGGAAACTACTTTTTATATTCGACCCTGAATATATTCCTATGGGATTCTTCCCATTGTTGGAGGCTAATACCTTATCACGTTAGTCTCTAACATACCGCCGGTTTATTTATCTTAAATAAATCCACCAGTTGGTATTTTCTGCCAGAACTCGGTTTTTAAAATGACATATGTGTTCGCCTCTGTAACTCTGAAACAAAGGTTGAGCCCTTTGTTCCACTTTTGGCGGGCTTCTGCACAGAAGCCCTCCAAAGTGGTGCCATTCTGTCTGGGTACCACAGGAGGTGTCGGAGGGGGTTTAGGCACCCTGGACTGAATTGCCTTGCCAACTCAAGTCGCACTCTGGTGTGATTGGCCCAAGTGGTGAGCCACCCCCCTCACCACTTAGCGTGGTTTGATTGACAGCTAGGCTGAATCAATGGGGGTTTTCTGCATCTTGAGAAGTCGCCACAGGACCTAAGAATCTGACGAGGGTAAAGCTGAGCCGACCTGCAACGACGACACCTCCGATGGAGCCCTGCTGAACCGACTCACCACTTCCCAACGACAGAGGAGATCTCCCTGCTGGAGAGTCTTCTTCTCCTGACTGGTGGGAACAACCAGTCCCTTTGCTTTTTTTTCGCTTCCAGGGCGTAGTGGTCGAATTTCCCGTGCTGAGCACTCCGGCAACCGGATAGCCACTAGCCCGTACCGCGACCAAAAGGTGGTGCCTTGTGACGGAGCACTCCGCGGCTGGTCTCTTCCCTGGTGGTGCAATGATCTTCAACTTTCCTTCGACGACGCGACAATCTCATATCTTGACAAAGCCCCGACTTGCATCCACCCCCAGGAATCACTGCCCCCGCCGGAGCTGTCTCTTCACTTACAAGGTACTGTGTCCGCCTGGCTTCCCTTGTGACGGTTAGCATGAGGTTTCTTAAATCCTTACCTTTCCATTGGGTCGCCTCCAGACCTTCTTAACTTTTTGTTCTAAACTGGTCCAACCTTTCTGTGACAATTTGCTACAAAGACTCGAAGTGCATTTCCACTGTGATACTTTTTGGGACATATCGCCTTGCCTCTCTCCGAGTGGGCCTGACCTCTGAACTTTGTGATCTACAGTAGACCCTGCCTTACTTGCCTTGCAGTTGCTTCGTAAAAGTGTTGGTACCGAGTTGGTTTCATACCCTGCCTTTTCTCTCCCATTCTAACGAATATTAGAGTGCCATCTAGGTTAAAGCATTCACCTCTGTCTATAAATAAGTGGTGCCGTTGAACTTAGACTTGTCGAAATATTGTTAGGGGATCGATATACTTATAGTAATTGTAATTGAAGTTGTTTGCCGTATTAGTGCCAGTGTGTGTTTCATAGATGTGTTTTTACAATAAATAATTATATATCTTTACACCGAAGCTCTGTTCTGTGTCTGCTTGTTCTACTGTGTAAATTGCCCTATCTTGTATACTCCACATACTGCCTAACTTTTCTTGAGGGAAGTCTGACTGCTCAGCCACAGCTACCAAGTGAATCTGTGTGGTGCAGACTGCTACCAAGTGGTTTTACTGGCAAACACCTGTAGTCCTAAATCTTTTGCAGTGGTCCCAGAGGGAACTCCACAGGTTTCTGCCTAACACTGGTGTACAGCGGTGGGATTTGTATTGAGTATACAGTTTAGAGTGCTTTTCAACACTTTAGGATAACTAACCACAAAGCTTAGCACTAAAAAGCAACTTTCAAAAACATGTCTACTATGGAAGTTTTCAGCCAAGAGTCCTTGTCAGGCGAAAATACTGAGAGTTTGAGAGCTCTCTGTAGACAAAAGAATCTTTCTGTAAGAGGCAAGAAAGTAGAACTGATAGCGAGACTGCTGGAAAACCAAAGTCTGGGTACTGGTTCAGAGGAACCAACTTCTCCAGTAAATGTAGAAAACAGTGATGGTATTGATCTGAATCAAACTCTTGATAATGAGTCAGAAGAG
This sequence comes from Ambystoma mexicanum, assembly GCF_040938575.1. NCBI lineage: Eukaryota > Metazoa > Chordata > Amphibia > Caudata > Ambystomatidae > Ambystoma > Ambystoma mexicanum. The sequence continues at coordinate 1,190,741,080 of NC_090931.1, read as the reverse complement.
GAAAGTGAACCTAATGAAGTTAGTCACTCTGAGCCTCTGTTTGCCTTACCTACTTTACCTACGGGGCCCATACCAGGTCCCACATGTAACCCTGCTTATTTTGAACTTGAAAAAATGAAGCTCGAATTAGAGTACAAACGGTTTTTAGCCCAATCTGAAAGAAACCAAGAGCTAGAGTTCCGAAGAATGAATGCCCAAACTGAGCAGAAGCAAGCCGAGTTAAGACTCAGAGAAATAGAACTTAATCATGAGTTGGAAATGAAAAAGTTGTCTGTGGAAAATGCTTCTCTCTCCTCTGGTTCCTCTAGAAGTTCCAGTCCCAAAAGACCCCGGATGCCTAAGGAATTAGTGGGTATGTATGAACCTAGATTGGATGTGTTGGATTGGTTGAAAATATTTGAATATAATCATGGGCTCCAGGACATCACAGGGAATGAGTTACATCCTGGTGTTCCCCCTGTTGCGACTGATGCGGTAATGGAGTTGGTGGAGGTGGATAAGAAGGATTACGAAAGTATGAAACTAGCTTTGATAGCTAGATTCAGGAAGACCCCTTCCCAGTATCTTAAGAGGTTTAGAACCCTCAAAAAGCAAGATGGTACCCCTTGGGCTACCTGTGTGTGTGAAGGGTTGAAAAACTTAGAGGGGTGAATTCAGGGTTACAAAGTGAACACTTATGAGGGTATGAAGAATCTTTTTATGTTGGAGTCTATTTATGATGCCTGTTCTCTTGAGCTCAGACAGCACTTGGCTGATTTGAAGGAATTGGATTCCAGGACGCTAGCTAGGGCTGCTGACTTGTGGGTTGCCAACAGGGCTACTCATAAGGATTCTGGGGCAACTCAGAAAAAGGATGAGGGAAAACAGCCTAAAAAAGTCTCAAAAGAGAATTCTAATAACTCACATTCCAAAGAGGGCCCCAAACAAAACCAGAAGGGTAAGCCACAAGGAAAACCACAGCAGAATAGTGTACCTTCTGGTGCCAAACCAGAGGGAGGCTAGAGAAAGCCACCATTCCAGAAAGCATTCTGTAAATGCTTTGTTTGTGGCTCTACTGACCATGTGAAAGGAGATCCCAGATGCAAGGGTAAACCTTCAGGGGTCCAGCTTGTCTCCTTAGCCTTCGCTCCAGAGGAGGAAGTCCAAATGGCAAGTGGAAACTTTCTACTGCTGGCTGATGAACCCACTGGAGTCTCAGCCAGTGTTTCTTTAGTGTCTCTGGGTTTGTGGGAACAACAGAATTTAGATGTCTATAATTCTATCCCAGATAATACTAAAGAGTATTATAAGGACAGTGTCCAGGTGAATGGTCAGGAGACTCCTGCCGTTAGGGACACTGGGGCCAGCATAACAGTGGTGGATAAATCTTTTTTTCAGGCTGAGGATGTTGCTAAGGCACCCAAACGCCTCACCAAGTTAGCTGGAGGGCCTGTGCAGATGCTTCCCCAATTACCAGTTCTCATCCAGTGTAACAACATGACTGTGAAGATACCTGTCAGCATACAGAGTGAGGTACCAGGACGAGTTCTTTTGGGTAACGATTTAAAAACTCTCGGAGTTGTGTCTCATACCCCCAGACCTCCTAGTAAACGGTTACAGGAGCTAACCAGACCTGCAAGGGAGAGAACCATGAGAGGTACTCCCCAGGAGATGATGAAGACAGATATCACTCCTGCTCCACTGGAATTGTCAGATGCTGTCTCAAAGAAATCAGAAGCGAAAGGGAAACCTAAGACTTCTATACCGAAACCAGCAGCCAGCATTTCAGTGCAGCCAACAAGGACTTCCCCACGGTTGTCCAAAGTTACACCCGTAAATCCCACTCCCACTGAGGCTGAGAGGGTGGTACAACCCTGCGTGGTAGAATTAGACTCTTAGGAAGAGCTAATGGAAGGCCAGGAACTCATTGGAGATCTGGATCCTGTTGACCATCCTGACTGCAGTATTTACTGGCAGAAGGTGGACCCAACAGGGCAGACTTCAGAAAGGGACAGAGAGAATGTCCAACTCTGGAAGGTCTTCGCCACCAGGCAGAAGCTCAGGCTGAAGGGCAAGAGCCTTTGAAATATAGGTTGCACTGGGAAGATGGCCTCTTCTACAGTGAACCGACCGAGTCTGCACCTGGAGACTACAAATGACTTGTAGTACCCCAAGAGAACAGACAACAGTTCCTGCAGTTAGCCCACGAGATTCCTTTGTCTGGTCACTTGAGTTTCAAGAAGACTAAGGAAAGGCTCTCTCTCTACTTTTATTGGCTGAAGATGGGGGCCGAATTAGAAAAACACTGCCGGAGCTGCCACACCTGCCAGACCTCTGGTAAGGTTGGCTCCAAGAAAGTGGCACCTTTAGTGCCTCTCCCAGTTGTGGGAGTCCCATTTGAGAGAGTAGGGATTGACATTGTTGGTCCCCTTGATCCTCCAACCTCCTCAGGCAACAGGTTTATACTTGTTGTAGTAGACCATGCTACTAGGTATCCTGAGGCAATTCCTATGAGGACTGTTACGGCTCCGGCTGTGGCTAAGGCCCTCCTTGGTATTTGTACCAGGGTCTGGTTTCCTAAGGAAGTAATCTCTGACAGGGGGTCAAACTTTATGTCCCACTACATGAAAGCCATGTGGAAAACCTGTGGAGTTACTTACAAGTTCTCAACAGCTTATCACCCACAAACTAATGGGTTGGTAGAAAGGTTCAACCAAACCATGAAGATCATGATAGGTGCTTTAGAAGAACCCCTTAAACGGAAGTGGGACCTTCTACTGCCATGCCTTCTCTTTGCTTATAGAGAAGTCCCTCAGGAGGGAGTAGGTTATTCTCCCTTTGAGCTCCTCTATGGTCATCCCGTCAGAGGTCCATTGGCCCTGATTAAGGAGGGGTTGGAGAGTGCTCCTTCCCCCAAGCCACTCAGAGTAACTGACTACGTGATAGGTCTCCGGAGGAGAATGTCGCACATGATGATGGAAGCAAGTGATAACTTGAAAGCTGGACAAGCATTGGTCAAGCACTGGCATGATCAAAAGGCTAACATGGTTGAGTTCACTCAAGACCAGCTAGTTCTCGTTATGATCCCCACAAGGCAGAGGGCCTTGCAAGACAAATGGATGGGACTCTTCAGAGTTGTGGGTAAACTCAGAGAGGTCAACTATCTGGTGGACTTGGGCAATCCCAAGGAGGCTCCGACAGTCTTCCACACCAACAGACTCAAAGCGTATGTCTCGAGACCTCATGTAGGAACGTTGCTTCTAGCATCATCAGAGGAAGAAGAAGAGAGTGAAGCTCTTCCTGATCTCCTCAGAGGCTTACCTTTAGACGAAAAAATTGAAGGAGTAAATCTCTCTTCAAATCTGACACCTGAGCAACAAGAAGAGTGCAAATCTATGTTGAATCAGTTTGCCTCTCTGTTCTCACTTTCACCAGGCTTGACCCCTTGGGGCCAGCATGACATACTCACTCGTGACTGTCTGCCAGTCAAAAGCAGAGGATACAGAATGTCAGAAAATGTACGAACCCACATCAAAGCTGAGGTCAGCAAGATGCTTGATCTCGGGGTAATAGAGCCCTCTACTAGTCCATGGTCTAGCCCAGTTGTGTTAGTACCAAAGGCAGGATCTAAAGAACTTAGATTCTGCGTGGATTATAGAGCTCTTAATGCAGTCACCAAGACTGATGCCCACCCTTTGCCAAGAACAGATGAGTTGGTGGATAGACTTGGTTCAGCCAAGTTCCTTAGCACATTTGACTTGACGTCAGGCTATTGGCAAATAGCCCTGACATTCCATGCCAAGGAGAAAACTGCATTTTCTACCCCAGTTGGCTTATACCAGTTTAAGGTAATACCTTTCAGATTGAAAAATGCACCTGCTACATTTCAACGGATGGAAAACCAGGTTCTTAATGGGATGGAGGACTTCTGCATGGCATACCTGTATGACATAGCAGTGTTCAGCAATTCCTGGGAAGAACATGTAACCCAGCTAAGAGATGTTTTGCAGGCTCTTGGACGAGCCAATCTGACCATAAAGGCGAGTAAATGCCAAATTGGACAGAGTAAGGTAGTCTATCTTGGACATGAGGTAGGAGGTGGAGAAATAAGGCCTTTGCTCAGTAAGATTGAAGCTGTGCAAAATTGGAAAACACCTACTACTCAGACCCAGGTGAGAGCCTTCTTAGGTCTCACCGGGTATTACAGGAAGTTCATTGAGAATTATGGGACCATAGCTTCTCCTCTGAATGTCATCTCCTCTCCAAAATTCCCTAAAAAGGTTAGATGGAACGAGGAGTGCAATCAGGCTTTTGAAAACCTGAAAAAGGCTCTTTGCCAAGCCCCAGTACTCAGAGCTCCTGATTACCACCAAACTTTCATTGTGCAGACAGATGCATCAAATGTAGGAATAGGTGCAGTACTCAGTCAACTGGATGGGAAAGGTAGGGAGCACCAGGTTTGCTTCATCAGCCGCAAGCTGAAGGATCCTGAAACAAGGTGGGCAACAATCGAAAGAGAATGCTTTGCTATCGTGTGGGCGCTGAAGAAGTTTAGGCCATACTTGTATGGTTCTACTTTTGTCATTCAGACTGACCACCAACCCTTGAGATGGTTAATGCAAATGAAAGGGGAAAACCCAAAACTACTGAGATGGTCAATCTGCCTGCTAGGGTTTGATTTCACCATTGAGCACAGGTCAGGGTGTCACCACCAAAATGCTGATGGTCTCTCTAGGATGTATGTCATCGACTAGAGGTATGAGATTCATCCAGGAGTGGATTAAATCCTTCTGCCCCTTAGTCTGGGGTGGGGGGCGAGTGTTAGGGAGAATTCTCTGTTTAGGCTGAATTTCCTAACCTAGTTAGTCCCCCAGCAGCTTTGCTGGATTCCTGGAGTTTGTTTTTTTCATCCTGCCAAGAGTGAGACTCTTTTCTCCCACTCTTGGACATGATTTGTGGTAAATTGCTTTGAATGTCCATGTGTTCGGTGGGCTATGGGGTCTTTTACTCCATAGGGCCTCATGTGTTTTGCTATGTGTGTTACACAGCACCCTCCGTGCCGTAACACTGGGGTGTTCTAGGTGACCCCCACCATAGACTCCATACCCTGGGCCTGACTACTGTCTCCCAGGGCATGTAAAGTCACCATTGGCTTTACTAGCCCTAAATTTACTAACAGAACCCGTACAAACCATCCTATTGTGGACGTACTGGTAGGGGTAATTCGATTACCCCTGGTCTGTTGTTCGAGGGGGCACTGTCCCGTCCCTCCTCGTCGAGTTTTGGCTGGTGGCAGTGGAAACTACTTTTTATATTCGACCCCGAATACATTCCTATGGGATTCTTCCCATTGTTGGAGGCTAATACCTTTTCACGTTAGTCTCTAACATACCGCCGGTTTATTTATCTTAAATAAATCCACCGGTTGGTATTTTCTGCCAGAACTCGGTTTTTAAAATGGCGTATGTGTTCGCCTCTGTAACTCCGAACCAATGGTTGAGCCCTTTGTTCCACTTTTGGCGGGCTTCTGCACAGAAGCCCTCCAAAGTGATGCCATTCTGTCTGGGTACCACAGGGGGCGTGGGAGGGGGTTTAGGCACCCTGGACTGAGTTGCCTTGCCAACTCAAGTCGCACTCTGGTGTGATTGGACCAAGTGGTGAGCCACCCCGCTCACCACTTAGCGTGGTTTGATTGACAGCTAGGCTGAATGAATGGGGGTTTTCTGCATAAAAGCAGGGCTTTTGGGACTGGATCTTGAGAAGTCGCCACAGGACCTAAGAATCTGACGAGGGTAAAGCTGAGCCGACCTGCAACGACGACACCTCCGGTGGAGCCCTGCTGAACCGACTCACCACTTCCCAACGACAGAGGAGATCTCCCTGCTGGAGAGTCTTCTTCCCCGGACTGGTGGGAACAACCAGTCCCTTTGCTTTTTCTTCGCTTCCAGGGCGTAGTGGTCGAATTGCCCGTCCTGAGCACCCCGGCAACCGGATAGCCACTAGCCCGTACCGCGACCAAAAGGTGATGCCTTGTGACGGAGCACTCCGCGGCTGGTCTCTTCCCTGGTGGTGCAAGGATCTTCAACTTTCCTTCGACGACGAGACCAACTCATCTCTTGGCAAAGCCCCGACTTACATCCACCACCAGTAACCACTGCCCCCGCCGGAGCTGTCTCTTCACTTACAAGGTACTGTGTCCGCCTGGCTTCCCTTGTGACGGTTAGCGTGAGGTGTCTTAAATCCTTACCTTTCCATTGGGTCGCCTCCAGACCTTCTTAACTTTTTGTTCTAAACTGGTCCAACCTTTCTGTGACAATTTGCTACAAAGACTCAAAGTGCATTTCCACTGTGATACTTTTTGGGACATATCGCCTTGCCTGTCTCCGAGTGGGCCTGGCCTCTGAACTCTATGATCTACAGTAGACCCTGCCTTACTTGCCTTGCAGTTGCTTCGTAAAAGTGTTGGTACCAAGTTGGTTTCATACCCTGCCTTTTCTCTCCCGTTCTAACGAATATTAGAGTGCCATCTAGGTTAAAGCATTCACCTCTGTCTGTAAATAAGTGGTGCCGTTGAACCTAGACTTGTTGAAATATTGTTAGGGGATCGATATACTTATAGTAATTGTAATTGAAGTTCTTTGCCGTATTAGTGCTAGTGTGTGTTTCATAGATGTGTTTTTACAATAAATAATTATATATCTTTACACCGAAGCTCTGTTCCGTGTCTACTTGTTCTACTGTGTAAATTGCCCTATCTTGTATACTCCACATACTGCCTAACTTTTCTTGAGGGAAGTCTGACTGCTCAGCCACAGTTACCAAGTGAATATGTGTGGTGCAGACTGCTACCAAGTGGGTTTACTGCCAAACACCTGTAGTCCTAAATCTTTTGCAGTGGTCCCAGAGGGAACTGCACAGGTTTCTGCCTAACACACATGATCTTGTCTTGTTGCCAGTTGTTGCGGAGAGGGTTCACAGCTGTAAAAGTGATTTGGGCTCACATGCGCCTTGTATGTAATAAACATGCACACACAGTATTGCTGGCATGAGATGCAAAGGTGTCCGTGTCCCATGTATTTACGTAGGCCCGTATTCATGTACTAGGACGTTTATCTGACTCCTGCTATTATACGTCAGAGCAAACCCAGGCACTGGCAAGCACAATAATGCAAAAGCAGCGCTACCGAGACTGCAGCTCGTTCACCTAACCAACACGGCTGGTCTTTTACAGACCCCATACCACGGCTGCACAAGGGAAGCATCGGAGGTTGACTGTCTCCATCAAGACTTCTTAGTGCATCCAGTGTCCGCGTGACCTGCTTTGATATTCAGACGTAAGCCCGTTGATATATACTCAGATGACGGAAGGCGTTGATATTTTCTGCTTCCATTACCTGTTTTTTTTTTAATAGTCTACCATTCTCCAATGTATTGGTATCTCTTACTACCACTTTCCCTTTCCTTCTTCCATGTATGTTTCTGTTTTAGTTTTGCATTGCCCCCTGCCTCCCAAAGTTTCTTGCCCTTTTCAATTTCTCCTGAGGAGCTTCCATCACGCCTCCTTGTTGCCTCACTGAGCGAGCCCACCCTATCAATGTGATAGTCCCCCAGGGGCATTCCAGCGTGTAGCACACCTTCGAGTCAATTGTAAGGGGGTTGGCCAAGCCAATGAGGCCTCTTCTCTACCCCAGGACCTTCCTGTACAAGACCTTCCATTGGGGCCATGGCCTCTTCTTAATGTGAAATCCAGACTTCAAACTGCTAACTGGCCCCACCCCTTTTCACACCCAATTTGACCTCATGCCTACTATATTTAGTGAGTTGGTGTTTAAAGATGTAATGTTTGTTGGCTTCTTAAGTTTTTATTTTTGCTGTGAAACAGTCTCAATGCATACATAAAGCGCTCTAAGTGTTGTGGTAGAAAGGTTAATATCCGAGGCCCCTAGCGATTGAAAATATTCTCCCTTTTCATTGAAAAGGATTTGCCCCCTAAATCAGAAATAACAGCCATGTGCTTGAAGCGAAATACACTCGTCCATACACTTTAGGCAGATTGAGTCATTTGTGTGATCGTAACTTTAATGTTTTTGAATACCTGAGTTAGACACATCGTTTCATTGAGCTACCTGCCCAGGGCTTTTCCACCACAGCTAAAACAATACCAGACATTACAAGGTACAGGCGAACCTAGTTAAAATAGTATGAAAGAAGGCATCCCTTAAGCATGCAAAGAAGAATACGTTTAATTTAAAACAAATAATAATGATCTCCTTGGCTGTACAACTGTTCCAAGTCCCTCTTCACTCATGTCTGAACTGCAGGTAAGACAATGAGATAGTGTTTCTCATAAGCTATTTCAATTTAAAGAAAATATCATCTTCTTCTTTTCTTCGTAAATGGATCTTTGTCTTAATGCCTTTTGAAACGCAATATTGCCTTCTAGTTAGGCCTGACGGAGCAACTTATAAGGTTTACCCCTCATTTTAATAAAATACTGCAAGAGCGTCACAGCTGAGGAGCATTTAATTATGAGCCGAGCGAGTGGCTGCATAGCAAGTATGAGACGACACTTAAGTCCAACTTAACTCCCTTGTGAAAGCTAACAGAAACAAGAATTGGCAATGCCAACAGTTTGGGTTTTTGTGTAGGTTTGGCGAATGCACTTGCTGGGTACTACTTTAGTGGTATTAACTGTCCATTGATGGTAGCAGGTGACAAAATGCTGCGTGTACCTGGACATCTAATCGCAGCACCTGGCAAATGCCTAATACTTATGCCTAAGCAAAAGTTGGGTCTGCCAATGCTTGTTTTTAACAGGACTTGAATGAAGGACACACATAGTGCTTATAACTCGAGTGGATGAAGGCAGACCTGGTTAAGAAATTTTTATTACACCAGTAGCTTGTTCACCGCTCCAATCAAGACAGTAACTCTCAGAAGACTGCTTTGATAAAACACTGGCTGGCCCTTTGAATGCAAAGTTTAATGGTAAGTCTTGATTAAAGGCGAGCAAAAGAGTTCCCATGAAGACATGTTTTGGGCAGGGCAGGAACTGGGTGGGAATGACCATAGAGATTAGCATCTCCATTGGCAGTCAATGGGTGCAGGGATGGACTGGCCTATTGGGAATTTCCTGGTATGCCTCTTCACCCGGGGCCTCTTTTGTGTGGCATTTCCAATTTATCCCATAGGAAAAGGGATGGAATTGCTGAAAATGTGGAAAATGGAGTCACTTTGAAAATTATTTCCAGGGCCTCTTTTGGTTCCCAGTCCACCCCTGGTCTTTTCCATTGGAATGGTGAATCCCAATACATTCCTTCGTTATGGCATGACAGCATGATCATCCCTGTTTGGAAGAAGGGCAACTGCTTGGTTCCAGGAAACTATCACCTTCTTGCCACGCTTGATTCTTCATCAACTGTCTTTGCTTGTATGCTCGTAAATGAAATCTGGACATAGGCGGATGGGGCTAAGCTTACATCTCTCAATCAGACCAGCTTCCAACAGGGCCTGGGCACTACAACTAATTGCCTGGCATCATTGTCTACTATCCAACAGGCTTGGTTTATTCGGAAGCGCCCAATTTATGCTGCGATTATCATCTATGGTCTTTTGTAAATGCTTATTTCCTTTCACTCTGCTACTAGGGTAAAGGTCTGGCTGGACCGGTCTGGGGGTACTTCAGCTTGGATTGTTAACACTCATGGTTTGAAACAGGGATTTATTTTTGCGCCTTTACTTTTGAACCTATATATATCTTCCTGATATGAGTTTGGCTTTGGCTCATCCCTCTGCTATTCCACCAAACCTGGGCGATTTGCCCCTTCTTTGCATGGGGTATGCCGATTACATCATCCTCCTTGATCTCACTCTGGCTGGCCTTCAGGTTACCTTTGAGATGCTGAAACAGTTTTCTCATCCCCTAGATTTAGTGATTAACGTTCATAAAACCAAAGTTATGGTATTCCAACTACCGGGCCAAAATATACAAAACATACAAAGATCACCTTTCCTTGGCAGCTGGAAGGGAAGATGTTAGAGGTGGTTCTCGCATATAAATACCTTGGGATAACACCCTTCATGGTACCTCTCATTAGGTTGCGACCAAATTAAGGTCTTCACAGGCGGTCAGACATCTGAGAAATCTGGGAAAAGTGTCTCGCCCTGGAGGGGGCGACTCAATTGGTATCTTGGCCCAATTATACCAGGCTAAGATTACTCCAATCCTTATGTATGGGGCTGAATGTTGGCATCCTTTCAATGATGAGGGAGTGGCAAAATTGGAGTCTTTCCTTCTTAAAAGGCTCTTTCACCTGCCCACCCACACACCGGTTCAGACTATCTTTCTAGAACTTGGTATTTTCTCCTCTAAGGAGAGATTCCAGATGTCCCTTTTGCCCACCTACTGGCGTTTAGTAAATGACAGACTCGGTTCTTTGAATCGTATTCTATTCAATGCTGCTCAGGCCAATGCCACCTTTATGCAGAGTAGTGTTTTACATCACATCTTTGCTGTGTAAACTAGGTGGTTGGCCCTGGCCCCTGGTGTTTCCCTCAGCTGGACCCTGCCTCGGTACAAAGCAGCTATGTGAGCAATTTGGTCAATTGTTATCACGAGCAATACATCACTGACTTTGCTTCTTTATCAAATAGCAGGCTTTTCACTGAATACATCCTGGCAAGAAACTATATTCTGAATTATATTGGCCAGTTTGTGGGCAACACTTTAGTATGGGACTATCAGAAACTTAAGACCAACTCGGTGAAAACTTTAGAAGTCACAGTTGCCTTTAGTAACATACCCAGGCCACTAAGGGTATGCCGTTTTTGCAACTCTGAGCAAATCAAAACTGCCAAACATCTGCTTGTCCACTGTGATGTATTGGTTCCACACACATCTGCAGCCTCTCTCGCAGCCGGGCTGGGGTTTGGCTACACTGGTGATGCTCTGTGGGACCTGATTATGGGGCGAAACAATGAACCTGGTATTGTTTTTTTTTGGGGGGGGGGGGGAAGTGCACGTATCTTGGAGGATCTTTGCCATTAACTGATGTGGGTTGCATCATAATCCTATCAGGATTTTTTGTTGTGCTGTTTTCTCTTAAATAATTGATCTAATGTGATATGGGATTTTAATCATTTCTTTTATGATCATGTTAAAAAGCTGTTGTTTATACTGCTACGTAACAAAAGTTTAAATACATTTCTTCTGCTGACCCTTGGTCTGTGGACTATCAGCTAGTTGGCGGTTTCTTCAGGTGCTCAACCTCTGACATTTCATCATCAAGATCTTTCATTAATGAGTGATTGATTGAAAAACCTTTATTCAGGTTGAGCCGTTAGGTACAACAAAATACATTTAAAAAATACATTAAGTATTTAATAATACAAACAAACAAAATCAATTACAAACAAATTAATATTGCACCATAAAATCTACAAAAACATTTTAAAACTACAGAACATATTCAAAAAGAGCAAAGAATTAATAGAACACAATTTTTGCATACATTCAATTCAAGATTAGTTAAAGAAACCAGTTCATAGGCTCAAAACACAAATTGAAAAAGTGCTAATGCAAATGTTGCCCCATTATTCGGGTTTCTGCCCACAGTCAGTATTGATCTGTTCCTTTTTAGCCATGCCCGATGCATTTATTTATTTTTATTTATTTTAACATTTATATAATGAGCTTGACTCTTGGGTTCTATGCACCTGTAGCATCTTAATAAGTTAGAGCCAGTTATCAGCTAATGAGGACAGCTGAGAATGTTACAGTCAGAAAGCAGGAGGGGTGCCACTAGTGAAATAGGAAGGTTTTCAATGTCTTGCAGAGCACAGTATAGGAGGGCTCTGATCTCAAGGCAGGTGAAGGGCTTTCGACAGAGTGGTAGCAGAGATAGAGCTAAACCCTCTGACACCGCTGAGCGTGGAGCGGGCCGTGCAGAGGTCTGCAGTCATTGCAGCTGAGAGGAGGGTATGTCCTTCTGTTCTGTTGCTAAGGAGGCATGTTTTCCTACTAAAACCCTCTGACAGCGAGGAGTGCGGAGCAGAGCCATGCAGAGGTGTGCAGTCAATGCAGCCCATGTAGGCTGGGTAGCAGGAGCCCGAAGAGACTGCTGACGGAAAAGCTCTGACTTGTGGAACAACCCAGCGGTTGGCTGAAGGTAAGAGTCTTACGGAGATGCTTGTTAAACAACAGACACGCTGCCGGTGAACAATTGGGGTGGGTTAATACACCCCGGGAGTCCCAGGAGTCCTACAACGTAACTCTTTGGCACTGGGCATTTCAATTCTGATATCAGCGCGTCAACCTAACATAACCCTGCATAACTGATCCCAAATCGACCTTCAGCGAGGCATGGTACTTCCAATATGACACTGCAAGGTCCCTGCACAAGGCGGCAGATGAAATTCAGAGAGGAAATGGCATCCGGTGTGTCGGGTCAAGGCTCCCCGCTGTGGCCCCCTCGAGAAATCCAAAATCCAGGCATTGAAGGGCTGTGCCCTGAAGAGATCGAACAGGGGAAACAAAGCACCCAGAAAGGGGGTGAGAGTTTGGAAAACGGATATTCCATTTGCACCTCATATAGAGGCACCCCCTACAACTGGTGCCCCACTATCGTCTCATCATCACCCTCACCCGCCACTCTTACAAATACGCCCACCTCCTGGATCTCTCATTGTAATGAAGCCGAGGACCCTCTCAGCCCCCAGTGAGAATGCTATGGATATCATCCCACTCCCTGAGAGAACAGCCATCAAGGCTGCCCAGCTGGAGGAACCAGTAGGCTCAGTGAATGGGTCGATTCAGAGGCCCATGGGGGACAGGGGACTGGTGTCAAGGGAGGACTCTGTCTTTGAGGATGACTATTCCTATCTTGAATCAGTCTTCAATCAGCTGGACTCGCTGGAATATGCTATTCTGTCACCATCTGACATTAGGCAGAATCCTGTGTCCCCAGTGCCAGACATCTTACCCAGCACCCTCCTCGAATGTCACCACTCACTGGAGTCACAGCTGGCCAAGAACATAGCTCTCCTAAATTCTACGAGATCCTACCTGGGCAGGCCTAGTGACTACACCGGGATCAACACCTCAACACCTGCGATTCCTGGAATAAATTGCTATAGATCCCCTGAACTCAGAGGGAACTCCTTTCCTCCATGCCAGTTAACAAAATAAGAAATCAGAGAGATGTCTGGCATCTTAGAAACAACAGAAAGAGAGGAACAGCCTGTGGTGAATGCTTCTAGATCTCATGAAGCACAAACCTCTCCTAGATCTACACCACAAGACCCAATGTCAATATCATCAGCATCCTCTGACTCGCATTTGAATCAATCCAAAATGGGTATGGGGAATGCTGAGATGCATCAAGCATGGATTATTGGAGGGGTGGACCACGTTCAGTTAAGGAACCTGATAATGGAAGCCCTAATGGTGCCGGTCAACCCTTTCTATAATTGTATTTGAATCTACATGATACATTAAAAGATCAAGCAACATTGTTGGAGATGTCTAAAATGAAGCTGATATTCCTGGAAACCTTTGCCAGATCGGTGCAATCCAGGATTGATAAAGAAGGTGAGATGACTGGCAAGGATATTTGCCCTAGCGAGAGGATCGATAAAGAAGGCGAGATGACTGGCCAATAGCAAGCAAGGCTAGTTGACATAGTGAGAGGAGAAGTGGTGGAGAAAACAACACTGATGGCATCAATCCTTGAACAAATGAAATGGTTAATACATCAGAAGGCAAAAGGTGATTCAGGCGGTTGGAGAATGGTGCCCATGGTGAGCAGTTTCACAACCCGCTCCCCCCTTGCTCCACAGGAGAAGCTTTGGAGCCACAGTCCCATGTCGATGCAAAACCGGCCTCACCACCCCGAGAGTGTGGCTGAAGCTCCATGAGTAAAGGAAATCAAATTGACCAAAGAATGATCTCAGGAGAGGAAAATAATGCCCTGGCTCTAGGACAGATCCATGACCCAAGACCTCATGTGGAGAATTCGGGGCCTTCCCAGGAACCAGACATCATGGAAGTAACAATAACAGATAACCAAAGAATCACAAGGACAGCTGAGGACAAGAAACTTTATGCTGTCTTTGGTAAAAACAATCATCGTGCACAAGTTGGAAAAAAGTCAACTTTGAGACAACAAAAAAAGTTGAAAAACCAGCATACTTCCGAAAAAGGTCAATCTAATGGATCAAGGGCGTTTCTGTGAAACATCACACTCCCACGGCCTCAGAACTCTACAAAAAATCAGAATGGGACACAGGTCGACCTAACTATCCCAAAGCGTATCGACAGAGAAATGGCAAATCAACAAGATATGTTGAATGAGAATACCCGCCTTCTGACGAACCTGTCAACATAGTCTGAAGACAATTCAGTGGAGGATGAAGCAATGGCCAATAAAATGTATGACTGGAATGAGAAGGAGGAACCCCGGGTGACTTTGTCGCTCCAATGGCTCTAAGAAAAACATGGTTGACCCTCTAATTGGCGTGACTATGGGGTTGCACGATCCAACCCCATTTCGCATGATGGAGCAAAGAAGACTCTCATTGTTAGAGAAAAATAAATAATCCAGCTCGAGTCACCTCTCTATGGCTTTAGTTCAAAGGGAATCCAATCATAAAAGAAGGAAGAGCAGTGTTTCAACAGCCCAGGATGCCCTGAACATAAAAGTCTCAATTGAACTTTTGATCCCAAAAAGATATGGCCTAACTATGAACAGGAAATACTCTCTAAAATGACTCCACTGTTCACCTAAACTCAGATTTATCGGCCCAGGCGACATCAAGATTATGATATGATTGATTATTTACCGTATAGTGTTGCTTCCAAGGCGAGCACGTTGCCCCTGAGCTATCCTCCCGAGACTGTAGATTGTAGAATTTATTTTAAAAAAGCCGTCATGACTGGGTGATTCTACATCTTTGCTCCATGCTGGTGGGAAACTGCCTGAAAGAAGCTGGCCCTGAATTTCTCCCCTTACGATTCGAGATACTGGAGGGAGGCCGACCAGTTATTAAAGAAACTGGAGACTGACCCTCAACCCAGGTTAACCACAACCCGGGAATGCGCTTGGGTACCCAACTCTTATTGGGGAGAAAGTCTGGATGGGCTCGAACGCCCATGCATGTGGGGGTTGAGTACCCTTGGTCAGTCTCGCCAGGAGGTGCAAATGGAGAAGAGAGAAACATCAAGAGGTGCATGGAAATCAAGAGCTCATCAGAATTGTTAGCAGACTGGGGTTGGTTGGCAATGACACTGGCCCAAGCATCAAAGCTATAACTCCCTGCTATCCAGGGATCTGCCTTATGCTTGGTCCCCTGGAATATGAGAGGATTCATGCATCTGTTCAAGAAAGAGGGGGTGGACGTGGCGTCCTATGACATATGACATATGTTGTATGCAGGAGATGTGGCTATCTATTAAGCCGATGTGCAAAGGATTTGATATTTGCTTCAATCCTGCAATCACAAAAGCTATGGGAAGACCATGGGCAGGACTCCTGACATTGGTGAAAAGGAGATGAGGAATCATAACCCCTTTGTATAAATAGTCACTTTGTCTTGGGAAAGGTTGGAGTGTCAAGTCCCATTGATACTGATTATAATTAATTTGTATTGGAATCCTGCAGGGGTGGTGGAGGAAGACTTTGTGGGGGCACTCACCAATGTGATAGAGGATCTGTGAGTAGTAAAGACAGACCCTCATATAGTGTTATGTGGAGATCTTAATATAAAATGTTTGAATAAAGCAGGAATCAAGCTGCCCACGAGGTTGCTGATTAAGAAACTCAAAGAGTGAGATGTGTGTATGGTAAATGGTCAATTAAGAGGAGATAATCCTGGGAAGGTGACATGATCTCGGGGTAAACAGACAGCACATCTGGACTGCTATTTTGTTTCAGGGAGTCTGGTTGAATGGTTAAGCAGTTTAGAAGTTAAACCGATGACAGACAGTGATAATGACCTCCTGACCCTGACCCTCAAAGAACGGAATAACGTTGGCCCATGCTTGATGACAGACATAAATGACACTAATTAGGGTGAGAACCACTTAAGAATAATGCTACAGGATGTAAAACTGGTGACTGTTAAATACAAAAAGATCTTGAAGTCCAACAGTAGGGGGGGAGGCTATTTAAGTGTGCTGATGGACTTCACAGTAAAATCTAATACAGGGGCAGAACAAGAATTTAAGAGGCTGCATTATCCAGGCCATAAAATGAGAGAGATGAATATCCTGAGAGCAGATCTATGGTGTATAGATCATTCATAAAACGTGGACAAGTTGGCTTTAAAAAGAAAGAGGAAACAACAATAGAGAAATTGGTTACTGACTACTAGAGCTCAACGCTTCCAAGAAGATGAGGAAGCTATAATGAAGATGTTGTTGAACAAAAACACTAGAGAATTATGGAAGCTGCTTAATAACAATTCCACATTCCAATTGGATACGAAGTTCCCCGGTGTACCGGAAAATGTATGGATTAAGTACTACACCGATGTTATGTTATCTTATTTCATTTATTTAGGGCCAAAGCCTGTAGGCATCCAGGCGCTGGTCAGATAGAGACCACACAAACAGATAAGACTTTCATTCAAACAATATGCAGCCCGATTCATGGAATTAATGTGCGCTGAAAATTCCTGCGCAAGCTTGCGAAACCATGTGAATCGCAGTGAGAGTGCGAAAATCGCAGTGCAAGTGCGAAAATCGCAGCAAAACCCGCACACATCGATTCATGGAAGTCAGTGCGCGAGTAAAATCTTGGATGTGCACTGAAAATCTGTGTGGCGCACGCCGGCGCACAGGTCATCTAACGGCGTGCGCTACGGCCACAGCGAAAGCACACATAGCGCGGCGCACATAACAAAAGTAGGCGTAACACGGGGCATGACACGCGGAACGGAGAACAACATGTGAAAATGTGGGCGTCACAGGGGAAGTACAGGAGGCAAGTGCGCGGAACGCCCACACGCTCGCCTACAACACGTATTCATGGAATCGAATAGGGCAAACCACCGCATGGGCGAAGATGCGCACAGGCCTAAACGCGTCCGCCACACGAAGGCAGGCGGTTGCGTCCCTGCACATGAAAAAAATGTGCGCCAAAATGTGCGCTAACAAAAAGCACTTATATACAGCTCTGATGATTGTCCCATACTGTGGCCCTCTAGGACAAATGACCTGCAAAGGGGTACGCGACAAACACGGACACCCGCTGTGACAAAAATAGCGTGTGCGTGTATTTCGGGTGTGTGCGGGAAGTTTCACACGGAATTGGCCTTGGGCGAGTGGGGTACATGTAAATCTGGGGTTCGCGGGAAGTTTCACACGCGATAGGCCCTGTGCGAGTGGGGTGCGTGTATTCCTGGGGTTCGCGTGAAGTTGCACACGCGATTGGCCTGGGTACGTGTAAATCTGGGGTTCGCGGGAAGTCTCACACGCGATAGGCCCTGTGCGAGTGGGGTGCGTGTATTCCTGGGGTTTCATGAAGTTTCACACGCGATTGTCCTGGGTACGTGTAAATCTGGGGTTCGCGGGAAGTTTCACACGCAATTGGCCTTGGGCGAGCGGGGTACGTGTATTTCTGGGATCGCAGGAAGTTTCACATGCGATTTCAGCAGGGTACGTGTATTTCTGGGGTTCGCGGGAAGTTTCACACGTGATTCCAGCAGGGTAAGTGCATTTCTGGGGTTTGAGGGAAGTTTCACACGCGGTAGGCCCTGTGCGAGTGGGGTACGTGTATTTCGGGGATATGCGGGAAGTTTCACACGTGACAGGTCCTGTGCGAGTGGGGTACGTGTATATCTGGGGTGCAGGGGAGTCCTACACGTGAATTGGCAGTGTGGGTCCTCCCAGGTGTTCCCTCTACACCCTCCACGGCCCCTGAAGGCAGCCCACACCACAGGGGACTACCCTGCAGCCCTGTTCATGTCCCGCAGGCAGCACATCCACCATGGGCATGCCCCCCAGGCAAGCCACATGTCAGCTTGCACTACTGATCACCAACGCATGACCCCCTCCACCCCCACCCCACAGCACTGAGGGGCACCTGCCAGCAGGTCCCCACTCATGTCCCCTTGCACCCCCACCCCCCAGCAGTGCAGGGAACCTGTCAGCAGGCCCCCACTCATGTCCCACTCATGTCCCCTTGCACCCCCACCCCCCAGCAGTCAGGGGCACCTGCCAGCAGGCCCCCACTCATGTCCCACTCATGTCCCCTTGCATCCGCACCCCCCAGCAGTGCAGGGCACCTGCCAGCAGGCCCCCACTCATGTCCCCCAGCAACCCCACACCCCAGCACTGAGGGGTGTTAGGGAAAATTCTATGTTTAGGGTGAATTTCCTAACCTAGTGAGTCCCCCAGCAGCTTTGCTGGATTTCTGGAGTTTGTTTTTTTTCATCCTGCCAAGAGTGAGACTCTTTTTCCCCCACTCTTGAACATGATTTGTGGTATTTCTTTGAATGTTAATCTGTTCTATGGGCTGTGGGGTCTTTTACTCCATAGGGTCTCATGTGTCTTGCTATGTGTGTTACCCAGCACCCTCCGTGCCATAACACTGGGGTGTCCTAGGTGACCCCCACCATAGACTCCATACCCTGGGACTGACTACTGTCTCCCAGGGTATGTAAAGTCACCATTGGCTTTACTAGACCTAAATTTACTAACAGAACCAGTACAAACCATCCTATTGTGGACGTACTGGTAGGGGTAATTCGATTACCCCTGGGTCTGTTGTTCGAGGGGGCACTGTCCCGTCCCCCCTCGTCGAGTTTTGGCTGGTGGCAGTGGATACTACTTTTTATATTCGCCCACAAATATATTCCTATGGGATTTTCCCGTTGTTCGAGGTTAATACTTTTTCTATGTAGCCTCGGTCATACCGCCGGTTTATTAAATTAAAAATGAATTCACCGGTTGGCATTTTCTGCCAGAACTCGGTTTTTAAAATGGCATATGTGTTCGCCTCTGTAACTCCAAACCAAAAGTTGAGCCCTTTGTTCCACTTTTGGCGGGCTTCTGCACAGAAGCCCTCCAGGGTGGTGCCATTCTGTCTGGGTACCACAGGGAGTGTGGGAGGGGGTTTAGGCACCCTGGACTGAGTTGCCTTGTCAACTCAAGTCGCACTCTGGTGTGATTGGCCCAAGTAGTGAGCCGCCCCGCTCACCACTTAGCATGTTTGATTGACAGCTAGGCTGAATGAATGGGGTTTTCTGCATAAAAGCAGGGCTTTGGGGACTGAAACTTCAGAAGTCGCCACAGGACCTAAGAATCCGACGTGGGAGAAGCTGAGCCGACCTGCAACAACGACACCACCGGTGGAGCCCTGCTGAACCGACTCACCACTTCCCAACGACAGAGGAGATCTCTCTGCCGGAGAGTCTTCTTCCCTTTGACTGGTGGGAAGAACCAGTCCCTTGCTTTTTCTTCGCTTCCAGGACGTCTAGTGGTTGAATTGCCCGTGCTGAGCACCCCGGCAACTGGATAGCCACTAACCACTGTACCGCGACCGAAAGGTGATGCCTTGTGACTGAGCACTCCGCGGCTGGTCTCTTCCCTGGTGGTGCAACGATCTTCAACTTTCCTCTACGACGAGATTATCTCTTCTTCTGGCAAAGCCCCGACTTGCATCCACCATCAGGAACAACTGACCCCGCCGGAGCTTTCTCTCCACTTTCAAGGTACTGTGTCCGCCTGGCTTCCCTTGTAACGGTTAGCGTGAGGTGTCCTAAATCCTTACCTTTCCACTGGGTCGCCTCCAGACCTTCTTAACTTTTGTTCTAAAACTGGTCCAACCTTTCTGTGACATTTTGCTTCAAAGACTTGAAGTGCGTTTTCACTGTGGTATTTTTGGGACATACCGCCTTGCCTCTCTCCGAGTGGGCCTGGCCTCTGAACTTTGTGATCTACAGTAGACCCTGACTTGCTTGCCTTGCATTTGCTTCGTAAAAGTGTTGGTACTGAGTTGGTTTCATACCCTGCCTTTTTCTCTCCCTCTCTAACGAATACTAGAGGGCCATCTAGGTTAAGCACTCACCTCTGTCTGCAAATAAGTGGTGTCTTAGAACCTAGACTTGTCGAAACATTGTTATGGGATTGATATATACTTATAGTAACTGTGATTTAAGTTGTTTGCCATATTAGTGCTAGTGTGTTTTTCATAGATGTGTTTTTAAATAAATAATTATATATCTTTACACCCAAGCTCTGATCAGTGTCTGCTTGTTCTACTGTGTAAATTGCCCTATCTTGTATACTCTAAATACTGCCTAACTCGTCTAGAGAGAAGTTTGACTGCTCAGCCACAGCTACCAGGTAAATCTGGGTGGTGCAGACTGCTACCAATTGGGTTTACTGCTAACTCCTGTAGTCTTAAACTTTTTGCAGTGGTCCCAGAGGGAACTGCACAGGTTTCTGCCTAACACTGGTGTACAGCGGTGGGATTTGTATCGAGTATACAGTCTAGAGTGCTTTTCAAAACTTTAGGATAACTAACCACAAAGCTTAGCACTAAAAAGAAACTTTCAAAAAACATGTCTACTATGAAGTTTACAGTCAAGAGTCCTTGACAGGTAAAAATGCTGAGAGTTTGAGAGCTCTCTGTAGACAAGAGAATCTTTCTGTAAGAGGCAAGAAAATAGAACTGATAGCAAGATTGCTGGAAAACCAAAGTCTGGGTACTGGTTCAGAGGAGCCGACTTCTCCAGCAAATGTAGATAACAGTAATGGTTTTGATCTAAATTAAAGTTCTGATGATAGTGATGAAGAGGCTGAAGAGGAAGGAGAGGCTAATGAAACTGTCTCCCTTACCCCTCTGTCTGCCTTAGCAGCTGTACCTACTGGGCCTATAGAAGGTCCCACACTAAGTCCTCAAGTCCTTGAACTAGAAAAAATGAAAATAGACTTGGAATTCAGAAGGATTACTGCTCAAACTGAACAGAAACACCAAGAAATGGAACACATTCTTAGGCTCAGAGAAATGGAGCTCAAGCATGAGTTAGAAATGAAAAAGTTGTCTGTTGAAACTGCTTCTGTCTCTGGCTCCTCTAGAAGTTCCAGTCCCAAAAGACCCCGGATGCCTAAGGAATTAATTGGTATGTATGAACCAAAGTTGGATGTGTTGGATTGGCTGAGTTTGTTTAAGTATAATCATGGGCTCCAGAACATCACAGGTAATGAGCTACTTACCTGGTTGTTCTCTAGGCTCCCCCCTGTTGCAACTGATGCGGTAATGGAGTTGGGGGAGGAGGATAGGAAAGAGTATGAAAGTGTGAAACTAGCTCTGATAGCTAGATTTGGGAAGACCCCTTCCCAGTATCTTAAGAGGTTTAGATCCCTCAAAAAGCATGATGGTACCCCTTGGGCTACCTGGGTGAGTGAAGGGTTGAAAAACTTAGAGGGATGGATTAAGGGTTACAAGGTGAACACTTATGAGGGTATGAAGAATCCTTGCATGTTGGAGTCAATTTATGATGCCTGTTCTCCTGAGCTCAGACAGCACTTGGCTGATTCAAAGGAATTGGATTCCAGGAAGCTAGCTAAGGCTGCTAACTTGTGGGTTGCCAACAGGGCTACCTATAAGTATTCTGGGGCAACTCAGAAAAAGGATGAGGGAAAGCAGCCTAAAAAAGACTCTAAAGACAATTCTAATAACTCAATTTCCAAAGAGGGCCCCAAACAAAACCATAAGGGTAAGCCACAAGGAAAGCCACAGAAGGATAGTGTACCTTCTGGTGCCAAACCAGAGGGAGGCCAGAACAAGCCACCATTCCAGAAAGCATTTGGTAAATGCTTTGTTTGTGGCTCTACTGACCATGTGAAAGGAGATCCCAGATGCAAGGGTAAACCTTCAGGGGTCCAGCTTGTCTCCTTAGCCTTCGCTCCAGAGGAGGAAGTCCAAATGGCAAGTGGAAACTTTGTACTGCTGGCTGATGAACCCATTGGAGTCCTTGCCAGTGTTTCTTTAGTGTCTCTGGGTTTGTGGGAACAACAGAATTTAGATGTCTATAATTCTATCCCAGATAAAACTAAAGAGTATTATAAGGACAGTGTCCAGGTGAATGGTCAGGAGACTCCTGCCATTAGGGACACTGGGGCCAGCATAACTGTGGTGGATAAATCTTTTTTTCAGGCTGAGGATGTTGCTAAGGCACCTAAACACCTCACCAAGTTAGCTGGAGGGCCTGTGCAGATGCTTCCCCAATTACCAGTTCTCATCCAGTGTAATGACATGACTGTGAAGATACCTGTCAGCATACAAAGTGAGGTACCAGGACGAGTTCTGTTGGGTAACGATTTAAAAACTCTTGGAGTCGTGTCTCATGCCCCCAGACCTCCTAGTAAACGGTTACAGGAGCTAACCAGACCTGCAAGGGAGAGAACCATGAGAGGTACTCCCAAGGAGATGATGAAGAAGGATATCACTCCTGCTCCACTGGATTTGTCAGCTGCTGTCTCAAAGAAATCAGAAGCGAAAGGGAAACCTAAAACTTCTAAACAGAAACCAGCAGCCGGCACTTCAGTGCAGCCAACAAGGACTTCCCCTCGGTTGTCCAAAGTTACACCAGTAACTCCCCCTCCAGCTGAGGCTGAGAGGGTAGTACAACCCTGTGTGGTAGAATTAGACTCTGAGGAAGAGCTAATGGAAGGCCAGGAACTCATTGGAGATCTGGATCCTGTTGACCATCCTGGGCTGCAGTCTTTACTGACAGAAAGTGGACCCAACAGGGCAGACTTCAGTAAGGGACAGAGAGAATGTCCAACTCTGGAAGGTCTTCGCCACCAGGCAGAAGCTCAGGCTGAAGGGCAAGAGCCTGGGAAATACAGGTTGCACTGGGAAGATGGCCTCTTCTACAGTGAACCGACAGAGTCTGAACCTGGAAACTACAAACGGCTTGTAGTACCCCAAGAGAACAGACAACAGTTCTTGCAGTTAGCCCACGAGATTCCTTTGGCTGGTCACTTGAGTTTCAAGAAGACTAAGGAAAGGCTCTCTCTCTACTTCTATTGGCCAAAGATGGGGGCCGAAGTAGAAAAACACTGCAGGAGCTGCCACACCTGCCAGACCTCTGGTAAGGTTGGCTCCAAGAATTTGGCACCTTTAGTGCCTCTCCCAGTTGTGGGAGTCCCATTTGAGAGAGTAGGGATTGACATTGTTGGTCCCCTTGATCCTCCAACCTCCTCAGGCAACAGGTTTATACTTGTTGTAGTAGACCATGCTACTAGGTATCCTGAGGCCATTCCTATGAGGACTGTTACCACTCCGGCTGTGGCCAAGGCCCTCCTTGGTATTTTTACCTGGGTTGGGTTTCCTAAGGAAGTAATCTCTGACAGGGGGTCAAACATTATGTCCCACTACATGAAAGCCATGTGGAAAACCTGTGGAGTTACTTACAAGTTCTCAACAGCTTACCACCCACAAACCAATGGGTTGGTTGAAAGGTTCAACCGAACCATGAAGAGCATGATAGGTGCTTTAGAGGACCCCCTTAAACGAAAGTGGGATCTTCTACTGCCATGCCTTCTCTTTGCTTATAGAGAAGTCCCTCAGGAGGGAGTAGGTTATTCTCCCTTTGAGCTTCTCTATGGTCATCCCGTCAGAGGTCCATTGGCCCTGATTAAGGAGGGGTTGGAGAGTGCTCCTTCCCACAAGCCAGTCAGTGACTGACTACGTGATAGGTCTCCGGAGGAGAATGTCACACATGATGGCAGAAGCAAGTGATAACTTGAAAGCTGGACAAGCATTGGTCAAGCACTGGCATGATCAAAAGGCTAACATGGTTGAGTTCACTCAAGACCAGCTAGTTCTCGTTATGATCCCAACAAGGCAGAGGGCCTTGCAAGACAAATGGATGGGACCCTTCAGAGTTGTGGGTAAACTTGGAGAGGTCAACTATCTGGTGGACTTGGGCAATCCCAAGGAGGCTCCAACAGTCTTCCACATCAACAGACTCAAATCGTATGTCTCAAGACCTGATGTAGGAGCGTTGCTTCTAGCATCATCAGAGGAAGAAGAAGAGAGTGAAGCTCTTCCTGATCTCCTCAGAGGCTTACCTTTAGACGAAAAGATTGAAGGAGTACATCTCTCTTCAAATATGACACCTGAGCAACAAGAAGAGTGCAAATCTATGTTGAATCAGTTTGCCTCTCTGTTCTCACTTTCACCAGGCTTGACCCCTTGGGGCCAGCATGACATGCTCACTGGTGACTGTCTGCCAGTCAAAAGCAGAGGATACAGAATGTCAGAAAATGTAAGAACCCCCATCAAAGGTGAGGTCAGCAAGATGCTTGATCTCAGGGTAATAGAGTCCTCTACTAGTCCATGGTCTAGCCCAGTTGTGTTAGTACCAAAGGCAGGATCTAAAGAACTTAGATTCTGTGTGGACTATAGAGCTCTTAATGCAGTCACCAAGACTGATGCCCACCCTTTGCCAACAACTGATGAGTTGGTGGATAGACTTGGTTCAGCCAAGTTCCTCAGCACATTTGACTTGACGTCAGGCTACTGGCAAATTACCCTGACAGACCATGCCAAGGAGAAAACTGCATTTTCTACCCCAGCTGGTTCATACCAGTTTAAGGTAATGCCTTTTGGATTGAAAAATGCACCTGCTACATTTCAACGGATGGTAAACCAGGTTCTGAATGGGATGGAGGACTTCTGCATGGCATACTTGGATGACATAGCAGTGTTCAGCAATATCTGGGAAGAACATGTAGACCACCTAAGATATATTTTGCAGTCTCTTGGACGAGCCAATCTGACCATAAAGGTGAGTAAATGCCAAATTGGACAGAGTAACGTAGTCTATCTTGGACATGAGGTAGGAGGTGGAGAAATAAGGCCTTTGCTCAGCAAGATTGAAGCTGTGCAAAATTGGACAACACCTACTACTCAGACCCAGGCGAGAGCCTTCTTAGGTCTCACCGGGTATTACAGGAATTTCATTGAGCACTAGGGGACCATAGCTTCTCCTCTGAATGTCATCTCCTCTCCAAAATTCCCTAAGAAGGTTAGATGGAATGAGGAGTGCAATCAGGCCTTTGAAAACCTGAAAAAGGCTCTTTGCCAAGCCCCAGTACTCAGAGCTCCTGATTACCACCAAACTTTCATTGTGCAGACAGATGCTTCAAATGTAGGAATAGGTGCAGTACTCAGTCAACTGGATGGGAAAGGTAGGGAGCACCCCGTTTGCTTCATCAGCCGCAAGCTGAAGGATCCTGAAACAAGGTGGGCAACAATCGAAAGAGAGTGCTTTGCTATTGTGTGGGCTCTGAAGAAGTTTAGGCCATACTTGTATGGTTCTACTTTTGTCATTCAGACTGACCACCAACCCTTGAGATGGTTAATGCAAATGAAAGGGGAAAACCCAAAACTACTGAGATGGTCAATCTGTCTACAAGGGTTTGATTTCGCCATTGAGCACAGGTCAGGGTGTCACTACCAAAATGCTGATGGTCTCTCTAGGATGTATGTCATCGACTAGAGGTATGAGATTCATCCAGGAGTGGATTAAATCCTCCTGTCCCTTAGTCTGGGGGGGGGGCGAGTGTTAGGGAGAATTCTCTGTTTAGGCTGAATTTCTTAACCTAGTGAGTATCCCAGCAGCTTTGCTGGATTTCTGGAGTTTGTTTTTTTCATCCTGCCAAGAGTGAGACTCTTTTTCCCCCACTGTTGGACATGATTCGTGGTATTTCTTTGAATGTTAATGTGTTCTATGGGCTGTGGGGACTTTTCTCCATAGGGTCTCATGTGTTTTGCTATGTGTGTTACACAGCACCCTCCGTGCCATAACACTGGGGTGTCCTAGGTGACCCCCACCATAGACTCCATACCCTGGGACTGACTACTGTCTCCCAGGGCATGTAAAGTCACCATTGGCTTTACTAGACCTAAATTTACTAACAGAACCAGTACAAACCATCCTATTGTGGATGTACTGGTAGGGGTAATTTGATTACCCCTGGGTCTGTTGTTCGAGGGGGCACTGTCCCGTCCCCCCTCGTCGAGTTTTGGCTGGTGGCAGTGGATACTACTTTTTATATTCACCCGCGAATATATTCCTACAGGATTTTCCCGTTGTTCGAGGCTAATACTTTTTCTATGTAGCCTCGGTCATACCACCGGTTTATCAAATTAAAAATGAATTCACAGGTTGGTATTTTCTGCCAGAACTCGGTTTTTAAAATGGATATGTGTTCGCCTCTGTAACTCCAAACCAAAGATTGAGCCCTTTGTTCCACTTTTGGCGGGCTTCTGCACAGAAGCCCTCGAGGGTGGTGCCATTCTGTCTGGGTACCACATGGGATGTGGGAGGGGGTTTAGGCACCCTGGACTGAGTTGCCTTGCCAACTCAAGTCGCACTCTGGTGTGATTGGCCCAAGTGGTGAGCCGCCCCGCTCACCACTTAGCATGTTTGATTGACAGCTAGGCTGAATTAACGGGGGTTTTCTGCATAAAAACAGGGCTTTGGGGACTGGAACTTCAGAAGTCGCCACAGGACCTAAGAATCCGACGATGGAGAAGCTGAGCCGACCTGCAATGACGACACCACCAGTGGAGCCCTGCTGAACCGACTCACCACTTCCCAACGACAGAGGAGATCTCCCTGCCGGAGAGTCTTCTTCCCTTTCACTGGTGGGAACAACCAGTCCCTTGCTTTTTCTTCGCTTCCAGGATGTCTAGTGGTCGAATTGCCCGTGCTGAGCACCCCGGCAACCGGATAGCCACTAACCACTGTACCGCGACCAAAAGGTGGTGCCTTGTGACTGAACACTCTGCGGCTGGTCTCTTCCCTGGTGGTGCAAATATCATCTCTTCTTCTGGCAAAGCCCCGACTTGCACCCACCAACAGAAACAACTGCCCCCGCCCGAGCTGTCTCTCCACTTTCAAGGTATTGTGTCCGCCGGGCTTCCCTTGTAACGGTTAGTGTGAGGTGTCTTAAATCCTTTCCTTTCCACTGGGTCGCCTCCAGACCTTCTTAACTTTTGTTCTAAAACTGGTCCAACCTTTATGTGACATTTTGCTACAAAGACTTGAAGTGCATTTCCACTGTGGTATTTTTGGGACATACCGCCTTGCCTCTCTCCGAGTGGGCCTGGCCTCGGAACTTTGTGATCTACAGTAGACCCTGACTTGCTTGCCTTGCATTTGCTTCGTAAAAGTGTTAGTACTGAGTTGGTTTCATACCCTGCCTTTTTCTCTCCCTCTCTAACAAATACTAGAGTGCCATCTAGGTTAAGCACTCACCTCTGTCTGCAAATAAGTGGTGTCTTTGAACCTAGACTTGTCGAAATATTGTTATGGGATTGATATATACTTATAGTAACTGTGATTGAAGTTGTTTGCCATATTAGTGCCAGTGTGTTTTTCATAGATGTGTTTTTAAATAATTAATTATATATCTTTACACCCAAGCTCTGATCAGTGTCTGCTTGTTCTACTGTGTAAATTGCCCTATCTTGTATACTCTAAATACTGCCTAACTCGTCTTGAGAGAAGTCTGACTGCTCAGCCACAGCTACCAAGTAAATCTGGGTGGTGCAGACTGCTACCAATTGGGTTTACTGCTAACTCCTGTAGTCTTAAACTTTTTGCAGTGGTCCCAGAGGGAACTGCACAGGTTTCTGCCTAACACTGGTGTACAGCGGTGGGATTTGTATCGAGTATACAGTCTAGAGTGCTTTTCAAAACTTTAGGATAACTAACCACAAAGCTTAGCACTAAAAAGAAACTTTCAAAAAACATGTCTACTATGAAGTTTACAGTCAAGAGTCCTTGACAGGTAAAAATGCTGAGAGTTTGAGAGCTCTCTGTAGACAAGAGAATCTTTCTGCAAGAGGCAAGAAAATAGAACTGATAGCAAGATTGCTGGAAAACCAAAGTCTGGGTACTGGTTCAGAGGAACCGACTTCTCCAGCAAATGTAGATAACAGTGATGGTGTTGATCTAAATCAAAGTTCTGATGATAGTGATGAAGAGGCTGAAGAGGAAGGAGAGGCTAATGAAACTGTCTCCCTTACCCCTCTGTCTGCCTTACCAGCTGTACCTACTGGGCCTATAGAAGGTCCCACACTAAGTCCTCAAGTCCTTGAACTAGAAAAAATGAAAATAGACTTGGAATTCAGAAGGATTACTGCTCAAACTGAACAGAAACACCAAGAAATGGAACACATTCTTAGGCTCAGAGAAATGGAGCTCAAGCATGAGTTAGAAATGAAAAAGTTGTCTGTTGAAACTGCTTCTGTCTCTGGCTCCTCTAGAAGTTCCAGTCCCAAAAGACCCCGGATGCCTAAGGAATTAATTGGTATGTATGAACCAAAGTTGGATGTGTTGGATTGGCTGAGTTTGTTTAAGTATAAACATGGGCTCCAGAACATCACAGGTAATGAGCTACTTACCTGGTTGTTCTCTAGGCTCCCCCCTGTTGCAACTGATGCGGTAATGGAGTTGGGGGAGGAGGATAGGAAAGAGTATGAAAGTGTGAAACTAGCTCTGATAGCTAGATTCGGGAAGACCCCTTCACAGTATCTTAAGAGGTTTAGATCCCTCAAAAAGCATGATGGTACCCCTTGGGCTACCTGGGTGAGTGAAGGGTTGAAAAACTTAGAGGGATGGATTAAGGGTTACAAGGTGAACACTTATGAGGGTATGAAGAATCTTTGCATGTTGGAGTCAATTTATGATGCCTGTTCTCCTGAGCTCAGACAGCACTTGGCTGATTCAAAGGAATTGGATTCCAGGAAGCTAGCTAAGGCTGCTAACTTGTGGGTTGCCAACAGGGCTACTCATAAGTATTCTGGGGCAACTCAGAAAAAGGATGAGGGAAAGCAGCCTAAAAAAGACTCTAAAGACAATTCTAATAACTCAATTTCCAAAGAGGGCCCCAAACAAAACCATAAGGGTAAGCCACAAGGAAAGCCACAGAAGGATAGTGTACCTTCTGGTGCCAAACCAGAGGGAGGCCAGAACAAGCCACCATTCCAGAAAGCATTTGGTAAATGCTTTGTTTGTGGCTCTACTGACCATGTGAAAGGAGATCCCAGATGCAAGGGTAAACCTTCAGGGGTCCAGCTTGTCTCCTTAGCCTTCGCTCCAGAGGAGGAAGTCCAAATGGCAAGTGGAAACTTTGTACTGCTGGCTGATGAACCCATTGGAGTCCTTGCCAGTGTTTCTTTAGTGTCTCTGGGTTTGTGGGAACAACAGAATTTAGATGTCTATAATTCTATCCCAGATAAAACTAAAGAGTATTATAAGGACAGTGTCCAGGTGAATGGTCAGGAGACTCCTGCCATTAGGGACACTGGGGCCAGCATAACTGTGGTGGATAAATCTTTTTTTCAGGCTGAGGATGTTGCTAAGGCACCTAAACACCTCACCAAGTTAGCTGGAGGGCCTGTGCAGATGCTTCCCCAATTACCAGTTCTCATCCAGTGTAATGACATGACTGTGAAGATACCTGTCAGCATACAAAGTGAGGTACCAGGACGAGTTCTGTTGGG
This sequence comes from Ambystoma mexicanum, assembly GCF_040938575.1. Taxonomy (NCBI): domain Eukaryota; kingdom Metazoa; phylum Chordata; class Amphibia; order Caudata; family Ambystomatidae; genus Ambystoma; species Ambystoma mexicanum. Next base: position 1,190,711,570 of record NC_090931.1, on the reverse strand, counting down.
TAACGATTTAAAAACTCTTGGAGTCGTGTCTCATGCCCCCAGACCTCCTAGTAAATGGTTACAGGAGCTAACCAGACCTGCAAGGGAGAGAACCATGAGAGGTACTCCCAAGGAGATGATGTAGAAGGATATCACTCCTGCTCCACTGGATTTGTCAGCTGCTGTCTCAAAGAAATCAGAAGCGAAAGGGAAACCTAAAACTTCTAAACAGAAACCAGCAGCCAGTACTTCAGTGCAGCCAACAAGGACTTCCCCTCGGTTGTCCAAAGTTACACCAGTAACTCCCCCTCCAGCTGAGGCTGAGAGGGTAGTACAACCCTGTGTGGTAGAATTAGACTCTGAGGAAGAGCTAATGGAAGGCCAGGAACTCATTGGAGATCTGGATCCTGTTGACCATCCTGGGCTGCAGTCTTTACTGACAGAAAGTGAACCCAACAGGGCAGACTTCAGTAAGGGACAGAGAGAATGTCCAACTCTGGAAGGTCTTCGCCACCAGGCAGAAGCTCAGGCTGAAGGGCAAGAGCCTGGGAAATACAGGTTGCACTGGGAAGATGGCCTCTTCTACAGTGAACCGACAGAGTCTGAATCTGGAAACTACAAACGGCTTGTAGTACCCCAAGAGAACAGACAACAGTTCTTGCAGTTAGCCCACGAGATTCCTTTGGCTGGTCACTTGAGTTTCAAGAAGACTAAGGAAAGGCTCTCTCTCTACTTTTATTGGCCACAGATGGGGGCCGAAGTAGAAAAACACTGCAGGAGCTGCCACACCTGCCAGACCTCTGGTAAGGTTGGCTCCAAGAATTTGGCACCTTTAGTGCCTCTCCCAGTTGTGGGAGTCCCATTTGAGAGAGTAGGGATTGACATTGTTGGTCCCCTTGATCCTCCAACCTCCTCAGGCAACAGGTTTATACTTGTTGTAGTAGACCATGCTACTAGGTATCCTGAGGCCATTCCTATGAGGACTGTTACCACTCCGGCTGTGGCTAAGGCCCTCCTTGGTATTTTTACCTGGGTTGGGTTTCCTAAGGAAGTAATCTCTGACAGGGGGTCAAACATTATGTCCCACTACATGAAAGCCATGTGGAAAACCTGTGGAGTTACTTACAAGTTCTCAACAGCTTACCACCCACAAACCAATGGGTTGGTTGAAAGGTTCAACCGAACCATGAAGAGCATGATAGGTGCTTTAGAGGACCCCCTTAAACGAAAGTGGGATCTTCTACTGCCATGCCTTCTCTCTGCTTATAGAGAAGTCCCTCAGGAGGGAGTAGGTTATTCTCCCTTTGAGCTTCTCTATGGTCATCCCGTCAGAGGTCCATTGGCCCTGATTAAGGAGGGGTTGGAGAGTGCTCCTTCCCCCAAGCCAGTCAGTGACTGACTACGTGATAGGTCTCCGGAGGAGAATGTCACACATGATGGCAGAAGCAAGTGATAACTTGAAAGCTGGACAAGCATTGGTCAAGCACTGGCATGATCAAAAGGCTAACATGGTTGAGTTCACTCAAGACCAGCTAGTTCTCGTTATGATCCCAACAAGGCAGAGGGCCTTGCAAGACAAATGGATGGGACCCTTCAGAGTTGTGGGTAAACTTGGAGAGGTCAACTATCTGGTGGACTTGGGCAATCCCAAGGAGGCTCCAACAGTCTTCCACATCAACAGACTCAAATCGTATGTCTCAAGACCTGATGTAGGAGCGTTGCTTCTAGCATCATCAGAGGAAGAAGAAGAGAGTGAAGCTCTTCCTGATCTCCTCAGAGGCTTACCTTTAGACGAAAAGATTGAAGGAGTACATCTCTCTTCAAATATGACACCTGAGCAACAAGAAGAGTGCAAATCTATGTTGAATCAGTTTGCCTCTCTGTTCTCACTTTCACCAGGCTTGACCCCTTGGGGCCAGCATGACATGCTCACTGGTGACTGTCTGCCAGTCAAAAGCAGAGGATACAGAAAGTCAGAAAATGTAAGAACCCACATCAAAGGTGAGTTCAGCAAGATGCTTGATCTCGGGGTAATAGAGCCCTCTACTAGTCCATGGTCTAGCCCAGTTGTGTTAGTACCAAAGGCAGTATCTAAAGAACTTAGATTCTGTGTGGACTATAGAGCTCTTAATGCAGTCACCAAGACTGATGCCCACCCTTTGCCAAGAACAGATGAGTTGGTGGATAGACTTGGTTCAGCCAAGTTCCTCAGCACATTTGACTTGACGTCAGGCTACTGGCAAATTACTCTGACAGACCATGCCAAGGAGAAAACTGAATTTTCTACCCCAGCTGGTTCATACCAGTTTAAGGTAATGCCTTTTGGATTGAAAAATGCACCTGCTACATTTCAACGGATGGTAAACCAGGTTCTGAATGGGATGGAGGACTTCTGCATGGCATACTTGGATGACATAGCAGTGTTCAGCAATATCTGGGAAGAACATGTAGACCACCTAAGATATATTTTGCAGTCTCTTGGATGAGCTAATCTGACCATAAAGGTGAGTAAATGCCAAATTGGACAGAGTAACGTAGTCTATCTTGGACATGAGGTAGGAGGTGGAGAAATAAGGCCTTTGCTCAGTAAGATTGAAGCTGTGCAAAATTGGACAACACCTACTACTCAGACCCAGGTGAGAGCCTTCTTAGGTCTCACCGGGTATTACAGGAATTTCATTGAGCACTATGGGACCATAGCTTCTCCTCTGAATGTCATCTCCTCTCCAAAATTCTCTAAGAAGGTTAGATGGAATGAGGAGTGCAATCAGGCCTTTGAAAACCTGAAAAAGGCTCTTTGCCAAGCCCCAGCACTCAGAGCTCCTGATTACCACCAAACTTTCATTGTGCAGACAGATGCTTCAAATGTAGGAATAGGTGCAGTACTCAGTCAACTGGATGGGAAAGGTAGGTAGCACCCCGTTTGCTTCATCAGCCGCAAGCTGAAGGATCCTGAAACAAGGTGGGCAACAATCGAAAGAGAGTGCTTTGCTATTGTGTGGGCTCTGAAGAAGTTTAGGCCATACTTGTATGGTTCTACTTTTGTCATTCAGACTGACCACCAACCCTTGAGATGGTTAATGCAAATGAAAGGGGAAAACCCAAAACTACTGAGATGGTCAATCTGTCTACAAGAGTTTGATTTCGCCATTGAGCACAGGTCAGGGTGTCACTACCAAAATGCTGATGGTCTCTCTAGGATGTATGTCATCGACTAGAGGTATGAGATTCATCCAGGAGTGGATTAAATCCTCCTGTCCCTTAGTCTGGGGGGGGCGAGTGTTAGGGAGAATTCTCTGTTTAGGCTGAATTTCCTAACCTAGTGAGTATCCCAGCAGCTTTGCTGGATTTCTGGAGTTTGTTTTTTTCATCCTGCCAAGAGTGAGACTCTTTTTCCCCCCACTGTTGGACATGATTTGTGGTATTTCTTTGAATGTTAATGTGTTCTATGGGCTGTGGGGTCTTTTACTCCATAGGGTCTCATGTGTTTTGCTATGTGTGTTACACAGCACCCTCCGTGCCATAACACTGGGGTGTCCTAGGTGACCCCCACCCGCGAATATATTCCTACAGGATTTTCCCGTTGTTCGAGGCTAATACTTTTTCTATGTAGCCTCGGTCATACCACCGGTTTATCAAATTAAAAATGAATTCACTGGTTGGTATTTTCTGCCAGAACTCGGTTTTTAAAATGGATATGTGTTCGCCTCTGTAACTCCAAACCAAAGGTTGAGCCCTTTGTTCCACTTTTGGCGGGCTTCTGCACAGAAGCCCTCGAGGGTGCTGCCATTCTGTCTGGGTACCACATGGGATGTGGGAGGGGGTTTAGGCACCCTGGACTGAGTTGCCTTGCCAACTCAAGTCGCACTCTGGTGTGATTGGCCCAAGTGGTGAGCCGCCCCGCTCACCACTTAGCATGTTTGATTGACAGCTAGGCTGAATTAACGGGGGTTTTCTGCATAAAAACAGGGCTTTGGGGACTGGAACTTCAGAAGTCGCCACAGGGCCTAAGAATCCGACGATGGAGAAGCTGAGCCGACCTGCAATGACGACACCACCGGTGGAGCCCTGCTGAACCGACTCACCACTTCCCAACGACAGAGGAGATCTCCCTGCCGGAGAGTCTTCTTCCCTTTCACTGGTGGGAACAACCAGTCCCTTGCTTTTTCTTCGCTTCCAGGACGTCTAGTACGTCTAGGACGTCTAGTTGTCGAATTGCCCGTGCTGAGCACCACGGCAACCGGATAGCCACTAACCACTGTACCGCGACCAAAAGGTGGTGCCTTGTGATTGAACACTCTGCGGCTGGTCTCTTCCCTGGTGGTGCAAAGATCATCTCTTCTTCTGGCAAAGCCCCGGCTTGCACCCACCAACAGAAACAACTGCCCCCGCCGGAGCTGTCTCTCCACTTTCAAGGTACTGTGTCCGTCGGGCTTCCCTTGTAACGGTTAGCGTGAGGTGTCTTAAATCCTTACCTTTCCACTGGGTCGCCTCCAGACCTTCTTAACTTTTGTTCTAAAACTGGTCCAACCTTTCTGTGACATTTTGCTACAAAGACTTGAAGTGCATTTCCACTGTGGTATTTTTGGGACATACCGCCTTGCCTCTCTCCGAGTGGGCCTGGCCTCGGAACTTTTTGATCTACAGTAGACCCTGACTTGCTTGCCTTGCATTTGCTTCGTAAAAGTGTTGGTACTGAGTTGGTTTCATACCCTGCCTTTTTCTCTCCCTCTCTAACAAATACTAGAGTGCCATCTAGGTTAAGCACTCACCTCTGTCTGCAAATAAGTGGTGTCTTTGAACCTAGACTTGTCGAAATATTGTTATGGGATTGATATATACTTATAGTAACTGTGATTGAAGTTGTTTGCCATATTAGTGCCAGTGTGTTTTTCATAGATGTGTTTTTAAATAAATAATTATATATCTTTACACCCAAGCTCTGATCAGTGTCTGCTTGTTCTACTGTGTAAATTGCCCTATCTTGTATACTCTAAATACTGCCTAACTCGTCTTGAGAGAAGTCTGACTGCTCAGCCACAGCTACTAGGTAAATCTGGGTGGTGCAGACTGCTACCAATTGGGTTTACTGCTAACTCCTGTAGTCTTAAACTTTTTGCAGTGGTCCCAGAGGGAACTGCACAGGTTTCTGCCTAACAAGAGGCACCTGCCAGCAGGCCCCCACTCATGTCCCACTCATGTCCCCTTGCACCCCCGCCCCCCAGCAGTGCAGGGCACCTGCCAGCAGGCCCCCACTCATGTCCCCTTGCACACCCACCCCCCAGCAGTGCAGGGCACCTGCCAGCAGGCCCCCACTCATGTCCCCTTGCACCCCCACCCCCCAGCAGTGCAGGGCACCTGCCAGCAGGCCCCCACTCATGTCTCACTCATGTCCCCTTGCACCCCCGCCCCCCAGCAGTGCAGGGCACCTCCCAGAAGGCCCCCACTCATGTCCCACTCATGTCCCCTTTCACCCCCACCCCCCAGCAGTGCAGGGCACTTGCCAGCAGGCCCCCACTCATGTCCCACAGCACCCCCGCCCCCAGCACTGAGGGGCACCTGCTAGCAGGCCCCCGCTCATGTCAAACACATGTCCCCCAGCACCCTCACCCCCCAGCAGTGCAGGGCACCTGCCAGCAGGCCCCCACTCATGTCCCCTTGCACAACCACCCACCAGAAGTGCAGGGCACCTGCCAGCAGGCCCCCACTCATGTCCTCTTGCACCCCCACCCCTAGGCAGTGCAGGGCACCTGCCAGCAGGCCCCCACTCATGTCCCACTCATGTCCCCTTGCACCCCCACCCCCCAGCAGTGCAGGGCACCTGCCAGCAGCCCCCATTCATGTCCCACTCATGTCCCCTTGCACCCCCACCCTCCAGCAGTGCAGGGCACCTGCCAGCAGGCCCCCACTCATGTCCCCCAGCACCCCCACCCCCCAGGCAGTGCAGGGCACCTGCCAGCAGGCCCCCACTCATGTCCCCTTGCACCCCCACCCCCTAGCAATGCAGGGTACCTGCCAGCAGGCCCCCACTCATGTCCCCTTGCACCCCCTCCCCCCAGCAGTCCAGGGCACCTGCCAGCAAGCCCCCACTCATGTCCCACTCATGTCCCCTTGCTCCCCCACCCCCAGCAGTGCAGGGCACCTGCCAGCAGGCCCCCACTCATGTCCCACTCATGTCCCCTTGCACCCCCACCCCCCAGCAGTGCAGGGCACCTGCCAGCAGGCCCCCAATCATGTCCCCTTGCACCCCCACCCCCTAGCAGTGCAGGACACCTGCCAGCAGCCCCCCACTCATGTCCCACTCATGTCCCCTTGCACCCCCAGCAGTGCGGGGCACCTGCCAGCAGGCCCCCACTCATGTCCCACTCATGTCCCCTTGCATCCCCACCCCCAACAGTGCAGGGCACATGCCAGCAGGCCCCCACTCATGTCCCCTTGTACCCCCAGCCCCCAGCAGTGCAGGGCACCTGCCAGCAGGCCCCCACTCATGTCCCACTCATGTCCCCTTGCACCCCCACCCCCCAGCAGTGCAGGGCACCTGCCAGCAGGACCCCACTCATGTCCCACTCATTTCCCCTTGCACCCCCACCCCCCAGCACTGCAGGGCACCTGCCAGCAGGCCCCCACTCATGTCCCCCAGCACCCCCACCCCGCACCACTGAGGGGCACCTGCCAGCAGGCCCCCACTCATGTCCCACTCATGTCCCCTTGGACCCCCACCCCCAGCAGTGCAGGGCACCTGCCAGCGGACCCCCAATCAAGTCCCCTTGCACCCCCACCCCCCAGCAGTGAAATGGTGATCTCATGACACAAACCAAAAGTCAACTATGTACATCAACACATGTCCGCCACACGAAGGCAGGCGGTAGCGTACCTGCGCATTAAAAAAATGTGCGCTAACAAAAAGCACGTATATAATGCTCTGATGAATGTCCCATACTGTGGCCCTCTAGGACAAATGACGTGCAAAGGGGTATGCGACAAACACGGACACCCGCTGTGTCCAAAATAGCATGTATTTCGGGGGTGCGTGGGAAGTTTCACATGCGATTGTGCCTGGGCGAGCGGGGTACGTGTACTTCAGGGGCTCGCGGGAAGTTTTACACACGAGAGGGCCTGGGCGAGCAGGTACGTGTATTACTGGGGTGGGCGGGGAAGTACAGGAGGCAAATGCGCGGAACGCCCACACGCACGCGCCAAAAAAGACACGCTAATCCGGAAACACGTACGCCAGCAGGAAGCAGGCGTACGTGGACCCACGCAGCATAAAAGTGCGCACAAACAACAAGCAAGCTCTGACGCCAGTATGAACATACCATTCCTAGCAGCAGTGGTCGTGGGATACCGCAGGAGGAGGAGGAGGATAGTCAGGCCCAGAATTTTCACACCCAGAACCAGCCTTTTTGGCATGCCTGATGACCAGGTGTATGGGAGCTACAGGTTTCCATCTCACATAATACTCGACCTGGTCAGTGAGTTGGAGGATGACCTCACATCACCCGCCCTCTGCTCCCAAGTACTCAGCCCCCTGGAGAAGGTCCTCAATGTACTGCACTTTTTGGCCACTGGATCATTACAGCGGACAAGTGCCATAGTGGGGGGGGGTGTCACAGGCCACGCAGTCACGCTGCCTACACCAGGTCTTGGCCATCATGACTGCACGCCCATCAGTCCGCAGGCACATATTCTGCACATCTATAGAAACCGCAAGCACTGGCCTTCCATCAACGTGAAGGTAGTATGTGATGCCAAGGGAATCATCACCTCAGTATATGCCAACTATCCAGGGTCCACCCACGACAGTTTCATTTACAGAACCGGGACCTAGAAGCTGGGCCGCATGGCGATACATGGCTTCTTGGTGAGTATAAATGCCACAGCAGATGCGTGCATGCCAGATACTGAGTAATGTCACAACCCACTAATGATACCCACCACCACCTCCCCAGGGGACAGTGCCTACCCTCTGAGCACCCACATGATGATGCCAATTCGGAACCCCATCATGCCACCCGAGGTAAGATACAACACAGCCCATATTGCAACCCGGGGCATAGTGGAGCGCACATTCGGAGTGCTCAAGTCACGCTTTCGCTCCCTTGACCGTTCTGGCGGGCAGCTGTTATACTCTCCCCCAGTAGTGCGCAGGATCATAGTGGCAGCATGTGTCCTGCACAAAGTTGCAACATGCCGGGGCCTGCCGGTGGACATGGTGGTGCCCCCACATCCCCAACCACATGCACGCCCGCTGCACATGGGAGGGGAAAGGGCACGGGGTGAGGCAGCCCAAACACAGCTGGTGGCTAATTACTTCACTTAGAATCACACCCCTGTGGAGTGCACACAGCCCTGCCACATACCAGCTGACAATCAATGATGATGACATGAGGGACAGTCAACTGTCACAACCATACCAGCCTCAGATTGGTCACCTGGAAGTGTCACAATGTGTGCATCCCTACCTACAGAAACACCACCAATGCTGTGTCATCAAAAGACACATATGCTGCTAAATGCATTATCCCCTTGCAAAATACAACATGAGAACAGTGCCATATCACCCAACCCCTCCCCAGCACCGCCACCCAACACACCATGGCATGTCATGCCATGTGAGAGCAAACAAAGCAATTCCGAAAACCTGACACAAGTGTCACAAAGTACAGTGTCCCTAATGGAAACTGGCCACACACAATATGCTCCTAGTAATGTTGAACTAACAGCACACATGACCAAATACTTACCAACAATACAATGCATCTACACAAGCACAAACACAACTAAAACATGACAGTACTAAGTTAAAGTAGTCGTAGTCTTACAACCTGAATATGCCACCACATCGCTCCCTCCCAACTGTAGTTTTTCAGTCTTCAAAACTTGTCTGTGTATTGCATACAACATGAACTCCATCTCCAAACTAGACGGGCTTGGGAAGACATGAGGAATGAACCTGGAAATTTAGAGGGAGACATGGAAGCAGAAGCATGCATAATTCCAACATGCAGTGTACAATACAACAACAATATACACAAGGAATGTCTACACAGTATTGACTACAGACTGCCCACACAGCTCATGGAAGCCCAACATCACTGTGTACATAATTGTCACTTAGTCACACCCTTTGCAAGCCCATGGAAACGGGAAGCAGGAGGGGTTTGTGTCTCACGAACCCAAGCATCAAACCAAAACTCAGGACAAGCCTGCATGTGCCCTGCCGGAATACAGTGGATGCCCACAGGAGCCACACAAGGCAACACACTGTCAAAAAATAATACCAAATAAAAAATCAAAGATCAAAAAATAAAAAATAAAAAATAAAAAATGGTCATGTGGCGGCCGGGGGGGGGGGGGGAGGCCACCCAAGAGGTCCGAGGACAGGGTGCGCACCAACAGCCGCCTGTGTGGATGTTGGGAAAAAAAAACACCTCCATGGGCTCATGGCCTGCACGGCTATGCCAATGTGGGAGAACTGCTGCTGTCGTTCTCATCATCCTCTTCTGCTGCCACAGGAGGTGGTAGTGCAATGGGAGGCAGCCCATGCAAAGCCCTGGTATGGTCCTCCATGGCAGCAAGCAAGCGGGTGTGGAAGGTCTCGTTCTGGAGGATTATAGTGCGGAGATCCCCATGCAGCACCTGATGTGATGCCCGGATCTCCACCTGAGTTGCCTGCATCTCAGCTGAGAGCGAACGTGTGAGCCGCTCCAGCTGCTGTTCTGTCCTCAAGTTAGTGGAAGTCTAAAGGTCAACAAGAGTCTCCCTGAGGTGATGAAGTTCTACCCTCAGGGCTTCCCTGTGGCCCTGGGACTCTATTGATATCGATTGATGTAGAGTCTCCAGTGCCGCCTGTCTGTCCCTGTTTGACGCCAACCTGTCCTCCCTTTGTGATTGGCAAATGGAGTCTTTTGCCTGCTGTAGTTGCTCCATCTGCCTTTCAGGGGGGACAATGGAAGTGGCCACCCTCTCCATTGCTTGAGCCATCATCACAACTGATGCTTGCTGTTGGGTTGCCATACCGTACATGGATTGTTCCCATGCGGTATTGCCTGGTGGCGTACGGCCACCACGTCGGCGGGCACCACACCTGTTTGGGGCAAGGCGATCTGCGCCTTGCTGTGCCGCCACTGCCTGAGGCTGCAGGACTGCATTCCCCCTCTTATCTGCTGGCCCAGGAACAGGATCAGATGTTGTGGAGTGTGACCCTGCACCCGTAACCACCAAAGGCTGACTAACCAACACTGACATCCCCATAGAGGGTTCTACCCCTGGTGCAGGTGGGTTGGACAGAACAGAACCCCTTCCAGAAACACTTACCTGCGACGCCACATAGGTCTCATCATCCGAATCAGCACCTGAATAGAGTTCTGGGGAGGTACCCCCAGAGGCCCCCCTTGACAGAATCGTCTGCAGCAAGAGTGGGTTCTCACCCACCACCACACCACGTCCCCCACTGGTGGCCGGTTGTGCCTCAGGTTCCTCCTGGGTCTGCAGCATCTCCTCAACCTCAACAGCATCAAGTGCGTCATCCCCTGCAAAAACATGAAAGACAAAAAATGGAAACAGGCATTAGCACCATAGCACACAAATAGGCCTGACAAGCTACAGAACCAGTACATGATTTACACATGTCCCACATGACTATAACCCTCCCATGCATGCACTGTCACAGAGTTGGAAGGGGAGGCAAAAGTCAGACACTGATGACACCAAGATGGAAGAGCAACACATTTGCTGCATGCTGGGTAGCACTGCCATCACACATTGGCCTTTGAGTGGCATGTCCTATACACATAAATTACACATGCCATCACACAGATGGCATGTACCATAGCCACGGTACATTCCACAAGTACATCCATATGTCAGTGAATGAGTACTGTCACCCATCCATGTGAGATGGACATGAAGAGATGAAAAATGCCACATAGTGTGAAAAAATACGCCATGTGCCACACACTGCAACACATCCAGTGTACACAAATACAGTGATTGCAGGGCCATGTACACATCAATGGTTGTGCACTTCAACATGACAGGAAACAACTAGCATGTTCCACATTCAAACAGGCCCAAAAACATCATGTGATCAGGACAATACTCATTCAGCATGAATGGTCAAATCATTCAACTACCAAGGTGACACATGTGGGCCAATGTGGGGTTCTTCAATGACAGAAGCATGTCACATATGTCACAATAGGGCTGAGGAATGTGTTGCAAAAGTGGGAGAATTGAAACAATCAGCCTGAAAGAACACGGAAAAATACAAACAATGTTGTTGCATGATGCCACCTCAAGGGCAACTGCCGTAATGTTGCGCTAAATTACTACTGTGGGCAGAAGGGATAGTGTCACACCCAAATTCAAGGCCACAGAATGTTTTGGATGAAGCACATGGGTGACCATACTACTCAGTCACACACACCCTCATCTGCCACTCAATCAGAACCCGTCACCCAAACAACATACACATGTATTACACACACGCATGGGCACTCACCGGACAATATGTCATACACGGGTAGTTCTCCCACACCTCGGACCTGTTCCTCTGTGACAAAGGTCCCAGCAACAGACTCATGTTCAGTGAGTTCGTTGTCCTCTTGTGGAGACCGACCGCCAGTCACCAGAGTAGTGGCATGACTTGAGGCCAGCTTGTTCTTTGCTCTGCGTTTCAGGTCGTTCCAATGCTTGTAGCAATCATCAGCTGAGCGCCTCACAAATCCAAGGGCACTTATGTGGTTGGCGATGGTCTGCCAGTGTGCCTTACGTTGACCAGGTGTGGTCTTGGACCCTGCAGTCACCACCATTTCGTAGCTATGTGCCAACACATAGCTCACAAGTGCATCAAGTTCCGAATCATTGAAGCAAGGCTTCCTTGAGGTACCGGAGTGTGTAGCCGTGCCTGGGGTCTCAGCCTGTCGTGCCAGAGCACCCTTCTTCCTCTTTTTAGAAGGTGGAGTGGAGCCAGAGTAGCTAATGCCGCTCTGGTCAGTAGGGGCAGAATCACCGGTGGACTGGGTTGTTGGAGTGTGCGAATGCACATTGACCATAGGACTTGGTGCAGGCATTGTCTGAAGTGTGATGTTGGCAGGGGGAACATCAGTATGATGGACCAGGACCGACACTGTCCTGGCTGGGAGAGCCAGAGCTGGGGCGGATGGAGCTGTAGCTGTCCCTGCAGCCTCACCACCCTACATACTTGGGGCAGCAGATGACATAGCTGCCCCAGATCCACGTGGCTTGGTGACAACTTGCACCGCCACACGTGGCTTAGACTTGCTGACCTGGAAGTCAGCCAGGGAGTCATCCTGTGCCAGGTCAGGTGCCACAATGGGCTGGTCCAACAAGGGCTGAGCTGGGATGGTCTCAGCCACGTTTCCCTTAACCATGGGGGGGGCATGGGTGTCCCTGATTGGTCCTCCACACATGGGGGTATAGGGGCACCCTGCACATCCCGGCCACATCCCCTACCGCGCCCACCACGTCCACCTTTTGAAGGTCGGCCACCTTTGCCTCCCTTACCGCTTGGTCACCTCCCAACCATGGCACTGATGTTGTTGTGCGTATGGGAGGAGCAGTAAACTATTGTCCTGGGCAATTGGGGGTCAAAGGGGTAGGGTACTAGATGAAATTCGTACCCTAGTGCTCTAACAAGGCTGTCTGGGACCCCTGGGGTAAGATGACGGGTCACACAACGCACAGGCAGCCCAAAAACAAAAATAAACGTGCACGCAACCCCTCATAGACCACGTGCGTGGAAAAATGAACCCGCACTACGCTGTGGCACCCAGAAACACAAAAATAAACGTACGCGTGATACACGCAGCCTACAATGACCTCTGAAGGGGTACGCGACACACGGGGCAAGCACAGTTGCTAGGAACGTGCAGAACTCACCGTCTGCCTGGAAAAAGAATGTGAAAAATACACGCGTTGGCAACACCCCCAAAATAAGAATTGTACGCTGTCTGAGGAGGCAGGACAAAAGGAGAAGTGAACTCTGTTTAAGGAAACATGCCCAACAAAAATTCAGAAAAGAGCTGTCAGAGGTAACAGGGAGTACGAACTAGAAACGCTGTGAAGTAATCGCGTGTGAACTGACAAGAAGTATAGATTTCACCCACTCGCTCTCCACGAAAAGCACGTACAAGGAAATGGTGTCCTACACATAGCTTTTAAACCGGCCCACACGTACACGTCAGATACGCATGTACGCGGGCGCTTTCCTCCAATTACACACGATGACACTCGGACTTGCAGTTTTTCCATGTGTGCTCTGTCATCACGTGCTATGAGGGAAACGCACGCGTGCGTAATGTAACTTACGCGTGCGTAATGTAACTTACGCGCTTACGTGCTAAGGGCCTTTGGTCCAATGAAATCGCGTGTGTGTGCTGACGCGCTTATGTGCTAAGGCCCTTTCCTCGAATTACACGCTGATGTGCAATTTTTTCACGTGCCAAATCACTCCGTATCAAGCTGGCCACGCGAAAACACACAGAAGACCACGCTCCTGCCCTTAAGGCCAAATTACTGCCCCCCAGAGCCCTGAGCACGCTCCCTTTCGCGTGTGAAACTTCACGCGCACGCCAGTAATACACGTTCCCCGCTTGGCATTTGCTGTTTGGCAGCCCTGTAAACTGGTGCAGGGTTAGCGCCGCCCTTTGCGCTGAATTGGGAATTTTGATGGCTTTTCCTTGCGGGAGGGTGTTCTTGGGGGCGTAACTGGCGCTGCTGCAGGGTCGCTGTGCCACTCTGCGCCACGGCTGGTTTTGGAGGCTAAACTCCATAAATACGCTGTGCGTGGAATTCGATTTTAGCGCACGCGGCTGGTGCAGACATTCGCATGCGCACACTGTGCGCCAGCCGCGTGCGCCACTTTTGTGCGAAATTCTATGAATTACCCTGATAGTTTTTAGCAGTTTTCCGAATACCAAGAGATCTTCTTGTTTACGGAGGCACTCTGGCAGTTTGTTCCAGATCTTTGCTGCCTGAAATGGAAACACCAGGCCATTTCCTCATGTTTTTTTTTATTCTGTCAACTTTGAGGTAGGAGGCCTAGACTGATCTGAGGGTTCTGCGTGGTTTATAGGTACTTACCTTTTCTTTAAGGTACTGAGGGGCAAGGCCATAGACACATGTATGACATTTTCTGAGAACTTTAAAATCTATTCATGCAGAGACGGGTAGCCAATGCAACTCTTTTCGTGCAGCGGAGGTATGTTCTTTTCGGCCCATTTGATTAATTACTCGAACAGCTGCACTTAGAACCTTCTGAAGTTTTTTAATATTGTCCTTGTTAGCCCTGCTAAGTAGGAATTACAGTAGTCCAGTTGCGGTAATATTATAGCTCTAACCAATTTTGTCCGATTTTCCTTGGTAACTAGTGAAGCTACTTGCCTTAGGACTTTTAGTTGATAGTGTGTACTCCTAACGATTGCCTCTACATGAGCCCCTGCATCCAGACTTGCCTCCAAAGTTTTTATCCTGGATACTTCTTTTATCTGGCTGCCTTCGATATTGAAATTTTCTAATTTTTGACCCAAACTCTCCCTAGATTGATGGAACTATAGATCATAAGTTCCGTCTTAGTGGAATTTAAGCAGAAACAGTTTTGTGACATACAGTTTTGTATACACTGGTATGCTTAGTTTGTTTTGATGTATTTCATGATTTCCACTTAACTCCACCAGGAGTGGAAAATCATTGGCGTATTTCATGAAAAAGAACCCACGCTCTTTCAGTTTTCTACATAAGGGGATTATATAAATATTAAAAATCAGGGGGATAGGCAGGCTCCTTGAGGGACTCCACAAAGAATGGTTTCTATGTCTGATGCAAAGTCACCCCAGAATATTCTTGACTTGCGGCACTCTGAAAATGATTGTATTCAACTAATAGCATTATCGGATTGGCCACCCACCAAGCTCAATCTGTCTAACAATATTTTATGATCAAGCAGATCAAAAGCTGCCAATAAATCTAATAATACCAACAGGCCCAAGCTGCTTTTCTCCAACATGGTGAGCATTTGTGTCTGGAGATCCAACAATGTGCTCTCAGTCCTGTGGTTGCATCTAAAACCTGACTGTTTCTTGTGCAAAATGCCAGCAGTTTCTAGATGGAGCTGAAGCTGTATTGTGGCGGCTTTGTCTGTAGATTTCAATAAATATAAGGCGGTGGTGATGGGGCATACATTTTTCCTGCGTCCTTAGGGTCTAGGCCATCCTTTTTTAAAAGCGGGGTCACTGCCACTTCTTTAAGAACTTGTGGGATTTTACCAAAGTTAAAAGTGGCGTTCACGAAACTACTTAAAAACGGGGCAAACATGTCTTTGTGTTCTAAAATCAGTTTTGATGGGAGGGATTCTCCGGGGCAACTAGTGGGATGCATTGTTTTCAAAGTATTAATAGTATCAGCAATAGTCATCCTAGAGAAACCAAAAGCCTCTTTTAAGGGTCTCAGGCTTTGATCATCGATTTTATTTTC
Organism: Ambystoma mexicanum; assembly: GCF_040938575.1. Taxonomy (NCBI): domain Eukaryota; kingdom Metazoa; phylum Chordata; class Amphibia; order Caudata; family Ambystomatidae; genus Ambystoma; species Ambystoma mexicanum. Next base: position 1,190,696,096 of record NC_090931.1, on the reverse strand, counting down.
CTTGCAAATAATTGTTTCCATGTCTCTATTACTGTATGGTTCAATTATTTTCTGTTTGTCCAGTTCTTCCTTAATCTTAGTTTGGGCACTTATGAGCTTCTCTGCAAAAGCTTTTTGGACATGGTCAGTCTATTTTTGTAGGTTTGATAGTTTGATTGAGAGCTTTTGGCTTCTTCCAAGATCGAATAATTTAAATCATTCTTTGGTTTGATTTTCTGCTGAGCCAATACAATCATTGAAATAGTTTCTTTTTGCTTCAATTATTTTTTCTTTGTACTCTCTTTCCCGATTTCTTTAATGGCTTGGATCAATGGAACACGCTTAGCCCAGGAAATTGCTCCAACCCCTGGTCCATTAAGTTTGACAAGGAAGACATGAAGATACTAATAAAAAAGTTGAACCCCTTAAGAGCCGAGCGTCTTGATGACCTGAACAATTAGCATTACAAAAGAGAATCCAGAGTATTTGGCAGCATTCTGTATGATTCTCTCCAATCAGATCTTAGGTGCCAGAAAGATTCCACCTTCATTGAGAAAGACACTGATCATCCCAATATATAATAATGGTGACAGGGACGACCCTAAAAATTATAGACCCATGGCCCTCCTGTACACCCTAGGGAAGATCTTCGCCTCATTCCTGTTGAAACATCTAAATAAATGGGTGCGTGATTCGGGGAACTCCGATATAAGGGAAGCAGGGTTTGTTTCAGGGGAGGGGACACATTTAAATCTATTCCTGCTAAATGTGCTAAAAATGAGGGCGATTAAGACCAAGCAAAAGGTTCATTTAGCTTTTATTGATCTGGAGCAAGCCTTCGACAGAATCAACAGAGGCAAACTCTTGGAAAATTAGCTGGATTGGTCATGCCCTCCCGACCTCCTGGAGGCAATCAGAGCACACTATTCTGCAAACTCAAATCCAAGTAAGAATGTCTGCCAAGCAACTTATAACCAAGGCCATCTATACATTTAGCGGATTGAAGCAAGGCTGTCCCTGGGCGACTACAATCTTCAATCTGTATTTATTGAATGTGGCTTAATCCCAAGACGGGGTAAAAGCATTCCCCCCTAAATTATATAACCAACCTATCCCGTGGGTGATGTATGCCGAAGATTTGGTCTTCATCGATCTAACACTGAGAGCCCTACAAAGGACACTGACCCAACTAGAGCGTTACTTCCATTTAAATAAACTAAGAATAAATGTATGAATAACTAAAATCCTGGAACTCTCTAGTACCTGTGGGAAATGGAAACCGAAATGTACCTGTGTAGTCCGCTCTGAAAAAATACATGGGAGTCTCAATCAATTGCAACGTGGATGAGAAATTCTGGATGGAGGGGCTTAGATTGAAGTGTGTCAGGTTGGCCGGACAGACAAAAGTGTTACAGAGCAGATTTGGTAAATTCACGCTGCTCCCAATAATAAACGTTTACAAGCAAAAGGTTACTCTGATTCTTTTGTATGCAGCTGAAACGGCTTTGAATAAGTCTCCAGAGTGTTGGGAGTGGCTGGAGCGTCTCTTCTGGAAGCGGGTCTTGTGCCTCCTAAAATCTCTACCTATCTCTCTGATTAGGTTTGAACTGGGTCTACATTCCTTGCATTCAGTGATGAGGTGGAGATCCCTGAGCCGATACCGGAAGTGCATAGAGTGTAGCAACCCTCCCTTTGACATACTAAAATATAGTAAGAACAGTAAGGAATGGGAAGAGGATGGGATTGTGGGCCCCTGGAAACTGAGATCTAGAGAATGGCTGGAAACGTTTGGTCTAACTGAAGAGGTACTTTTTAAAAAAACAGATAAGGCCAAAATCCTGATACGGTGAGCGGACTGGATTAGTGCCATTGAAAAAAGAAGCATGAATACATTTCTGTTTGATTGCTCTCGAAATGAACGTCGATAAATGAACTCCCTAGATATCTAGTGAAATTCTGCTAACAGAATGTGGAGACTTGAACATTGTGAGAAAGAAATATATGAGTGAGGGGGTGTCATGCTGTAAGACGCTAACAGTGGATGATTGGTAGGAAATGTTCATAATTCTGAAAAATACCTCAATGATTCTGGCAGCAACGAAATGTCTGGAGGAAGTATTGAACCTGTAAATTGTACTATGAAATCATGTGGAGATTATTTTTAAGGGGAACTGGAAGGGAACGAAGGAAGATGATGTGATAATTTTCAGATGATTTTACCGGGGTCTGAGGATTTATGAAATGTAATTGTGAAAGGTTTGTAATAAACCAAACATACAAATAAAAAAACAAAAAATAAATAAACTGTGAGAAATCAACATTGACTAGCACTAGAATTATTGTTTTAATACGTTTTTGTTGAAGTGGGATTTTTCATATATCATGCACCTAGTTTCAAGGAGCAAATGAGTAATGTACATAGTAACAGATAAGGGTTGTACTCCCAGAGTTGTGTGTATCACAGATGCATGCTTGAATGATTGTTCATAGAGTTCAAAATATTACATGTGCGGAGTAGGTTGACAAAGGTTGGAGTGACAGATAAATTCAACAGATTTTGAGGGTTTACAGGGTAGCCAAGTCCATAGGTGCAAGGTGTAGGCTGTGGGATCCTGGGGAGTGAACAAACCGGTTTTACGATCTGTTCTGAATATATTTAAAGAGGGTGCCAGCGATAGAAAGAGTGGTATGAAGTTACAATTTGCAGGAGAAAAACCTGGGAACATGTGTTTATTTCTCCTTTCTTTGGACTCAGTCCCTGTAGTGTAAATGAAGGTGTTAAAGTCAAAAGTCAAATTGTTTCACCTGTCTTAACACTCCTATTTCTTCTTCATCTTCAAAAACATATTGGCATTTTGGATTGTTATGAAATCCGTCTGTTTTTACAAGCGCACAAAGGATGCGGATTCCATAGGACTCCAATGTAAATGCTGCCTGTCATACGTACAAGATAAGCAGCGTTTACTCATTTTGCACTGCTAAAGGTGTTTCTGCCACCAATTTTACACATACCTCATTCTGCAAAGCAAATGATGAAAATTGCCCACAGGGAACGTGCCTAAACGTAAGCTTTCTCTTGTAGAAATGTATGCTATTTTTCTATAATGAGCTCTTCATTTTGCTAACGTGCACTTTTCCTATTACAGGTTGACTATGTCACCCTTTCTGTAACAGCAGGAGGTCCTGCAATCCTTGTAAGCAGGGCACATTCTGTCAGAACTGGAACTATTCGAATGGAGCAGAAAGCAATGATAACATTTCTCGCTTAATGCCTCCAACCATTTACGTTAGATTGGAAGTTTAAAAGAACCCAGATTACATAGATATCATCAGTACCAAGAAACAGTGCAATAATGTTGTTTTTGCTCTCCTAGGTAGGTATTGGTGCACAATTGCCTGGTAGTATTGAAAAATGACACACTGAATATGTGGGTATTTCTATCTTACATAACATTTTCTGTCAGAAAAAACACTCTTGTTGGACGTCCCATTTTCATTTAGAAATCGGAAAGTAATGGAGCATTCTAAAAAAAATACATATATGCATAATAAAACAGATTTTGTTAATTAATGGTGTTAGGCAGAATCACATGCAGTACCCTTTGGGAACACTACATGCAATTAGGACTACAAGTGTAAGCACAATTTCACCTTTGGTAGAAGCCTGTACTACACAGTAAAGTGGTAGCGATGGCTGAGCAGCCAGACTTATCTCAACAGTTTAAGTGAGCAGTAGAACAGGTTACACAAAGGACCCACTAATACAGTCATTCAAACAAACAGGGCCTCATTACAACTGAGGCAGTAAGGGGTTAATGGCGCTGGTAAAGGTGCCGGCGCCGTTAACCCCGTACTGTCTCATTACGAGGTTCCCTCGCGGGACCCACTCTGGATGTCTGGTTAGACCAGACATCCTTTGCGGGTCCCGCAAGGGGACCAGCATGCTAACAACGGGCCCGTCATTAACAGGCCCGTTGTTAGCATGCTCCCCATTCCCATTGAGCCCTATGAGGGCGTAAATGGGAATGGGGATTGTCAGGGACCACGGACCCGGACCTGAGTTTGGAGGCAGCCATGCCCTTATTGAGGGCATGGCTGCCTCCAAACTCGTAATGAGGCCCTTACTCAAGGTTTCTTGGTAAAAGAATATATATTTATTTACTCAGTCAGTTAGAAAACCTTACACTAGCAAGAGCAGCTCAATATCACACAATAATAAACCACAAATACACAACCAGTGAGTAAATGAACAAGTTTTGCTCTCCTGAAGTGGGAGCAAAATGGCACTACAGATACTTAATAAAGGGGTAAAAAGAACAAGTTATAAGAACAGACAGCCAAAATACATTCATAGGCAGGGCAAAGGGTTTCAGTTAGCTACAACCAGCAATTCTTCTCAATAGGCCTGGGCCAAAGCCAATGGTTCAGAGTATTTGTATAGGATAGCACAGTTCTGGTAGATAACGGTTAAGTCTTTGCCACAGAGTTTAGAAGAATTTGGCTAGGCGAAAAGTTTGACAAATGTTTAGGGAAGGACAAGCCTTCGAAGTGAGAAAGTTTCCATGAACTCTCGCAATGGCTGAAAAGATTTCTGGACCACATTTGCACAGTACCTTTGTATTGAAGAAGAGCTGGAGCTGAGGCAGTTGTTCCTGGCAGCTCGGGCAGATCTTGCTGTTCCTGGGCTTCAGTCATGGGGACAAGAATGAGGATGTTGGGATGTTCCTGCACTTCCCAGGGATGAGGCCAAAAGCTTAGCAAGACGTTGGTTTAAGGTGTTGAAGTGGGAGAATGGAAAACCAGGCTCCCGTCCTTCACCTCTCGCGCTTGGCCTAGAGGGTCACGACCCAAACACCCGCCACGAGAAGAGTTTGCCCATTTACCAGACGACCAGATACCCTGGTACAGGAACATACGGGTGTGTCCATCTGCCTGCCCAGCAGCCCGCACTGGCCATGCCGACACCTGCGGCACGGATCAACTAGACTAAAATCTACACGTCGTTAGAGATGCCATGACGACCTAGACGACGGGAAGCACATCTGTACAACGATACTCACTGGACATTCCCACACCAACCTACACGAAGAATATACTCAGTGCTATGACGTAGGCGACAGGCATATTCACGGACGTGCATCTTTATTATTTTTATATAGGCTTTCAGAATGCAGAAACGCAAGACGCGTCATGAACTTTTACTAGCTTGCTCACGCTTCTCTTTGAAATCAGGTACAACGATGAAAAATATAATAAAGACAATACCGATTATGGAATTATATGCTCCTATAACTTAAAGCACCTGTGCACCAAACGGACAACTTATGCACCGGGCCAAAGTAGGCCTCAAACAAGAGCTCCCGTGGACATCAACAAGACAAGAGTCAGTTGCTGATCCTGCAGAATGAGCTTGGCGAAGCAACCAGCCAAGGTCGCAATGTTGCAAACCCATCTTCCAAGAGCAAATCATCAAAGGCACGATGTTGCAACCTCGCACTCCGCGCACCAACGTTAAAGTCACACCGACAAATTAAAGCAGACGCACAGTAGAAAAACAATATTAATTGTGCAGAATTATGCCTCTTTCACGGTCCCTCCCCACGTGATCAAGCCGAAACTGACGAGATGCCAAACCCTGGAGAACAGAGGCGTCTGGATCCCTCGCTACGAGACACTGGCAGATACACTTGAAAGGCTCAATGAACATCTGCAACAGTGGGAACGGTACCCCGTCTAGCTAGGAATAAGTCCTCACATTGTCTGCATGTACCCATAGTGAAACATTGTTGCAACTTACAGGTACACCGAGAGCTGGGAACGACGGTGGTCCCAGGCTGGGAAGCTCACGGGTGCACCAATCAGAACTTGGGGCTCTTATCACTGACGCCAGCACATTTAGCCAATCCTCAGGAGCCTTCATGTAACAATTTTCATGTATCTAATTGTAGGGACAACCCAGATATACCACCTGACTACACCTTGTCCACTAATATCCTTCTCTATATGTGTGCTATACTAACCCTACCACTCGAACACCCAATTAAGAGTGGCGATAGGTTTTTTGTTAACTTTCTGAAGTGACGCAAGTAGCGCGTCATACTACAGTAAAAAGGGCCTGCGAGCCCCACAATTGAGTGTGTGTCAGGACGAACGCGTGCGCTCCTTGACCCATCCCTGCCGTTTTTGTCTAATAAACAGCAGAGTCACCTTGCTCCTTGTGTGCGTCTCATACTCTATCTCATCTTATCTGGGATACACACGGGAGGAGTTGGGGCCTCCCTGCCTGGAGGTCTGCGGACGGTCCGGCCGACCCCGGCAGAATTTCCCCCCGACAGTGTGAGTGCCTTAAAGTCCACAGGCTGGTTTCCTTCTCTCTGGCTATCTGGTTTTCAACAGCACTCTGATGAAAATTCAACCAGGTGGGGACGGTGTCCAGGTGGCTTACGAGTTGGTTGTTCCCCGCAAATTCAAGGGAAGAAGTTAACCTTGAAGGGCTTCTCTGTCAATTGGAGTTTCAGGCAATTCGGACCTGCAGCAGGGCTTCACTGGTTGTTCAGGAGTTGCAGCAGTCCTCTTCCTTCAGCTAGTCTTTGGTTCTTTTGTTCCAGTGGTCGACTCTCCTTTCCAAGTCCCAGAGACCTGCTTTTAAACAGTTTTCCCCCATTAATTCCAGCCTGGCTGTCACTCACACAGCAGGGTGGCTTCCTTTGCCAGACAGCCAGCCGGCCAATCACGCCAGAGTGCATTCAGGTCTCCTAGGAGACTAAGCACGAGGAGTTTTGGGCACCTCCCTCACATCCTGTCCACCCCAGAAACTCAGGCACCAGAGGAGGGCTTCAGCACTGAAGCCCGCCAAAGGCCAATGAACAAAGGGACCAAACCTGGCGAGACAAACAGAAGAAGGACCTTTCCTAAAATAAATGGTGAAAAAAGATGACCGGAGTCTGTTTTTACAGATATGCCTTGGGCGCCATATTGAAAAACATGGCTGACCCGATTTTTGGCTAGCGTTGTTAGCGGTCGGAAATAATCACAGTAGTTGATCTAAACCACTACCACCAGCCGTTTTAAGTAGGAAAGGGTAACATTTGACTGTTATATAAGTTTTGTGACTCAAGGGAAGCTAGGCAACCCCTCCAGCACTCTATAATAAGATAGTGTGTGCTGGGTCAGTAAATTTAAAAAGACTAGTAAAGCCAATTTAACTTTACAAGCTCTGGGAGATGGTAGTCAGTCCCAGAGACGGTATTTAAATCTTGCGGAGTCTGAAAAACACCCCTGTGCCACTGCACTGAAGGTGCTGTGTGACACAGAAAAAGATAATGCCTATGGAGTTCTTTTAAAACTCCATAACCAAAGAACACAAAAGTAAAACACACACCAAATACATGGAAGCGTGGGAAAAAAAGGCTCACACTCTTCCCAGGGAAACAATCAAATTCTAGAAATCCAGCAAAGTTGCTGGGGGTCTCAAAAGGTAAGGGAAATTAGCACATGTTGAGAATTCTGCCTAACGAATGGTATCTGGTAAGCAATGTTGTTCTCCTTATACTTCTGTTTTATATTCCTGTGCTTCTGCTGTTCACGCACTTCTATGCTTGGCCTGAGCTCGGCAGAGATTAACACTCGAAGATGACATCATGCATCTCCAGGCAGGCCGGCTACTGTGTGATGTTAACAAATGTTTCTATGCTGCAGACGTAATTGTGATTTACAAGATAAATCGAGGTGTTGGTACTCTTATTGCTTTACACTAAAAAGACTGACTCTCAGAACAGCTGTTGAAAAGGGAATCGACATCTGGCATTGCACTGCTGTGAGGCTGCCATACTCATTTTTTTTGTCAACACTTGAACAGCATACTTAAACTGATGTGACATCTTCACAGCAGCCCTGAACCTATTGCAATCAATACAACCAATCCATCACAGATTGCAATTAGGAGTCTGCATCTTAGCTTAGAGGATGTTTATTTCATTTGTGTACTAACTGGGAAAGATGCATACAATATATGTTAAACAAGTCAGTGTCAAAACATTCCCTGTAAGAGTGGTGACACTAAAAAACACAGCTACAATGGCATTTACGCGGTAGCACAGTGCCTGCGAACCTGTTTAAATTTACCACCTCCAAAATAGAAATAGCAACTTTTTAAATGATGTGTTGCTATGTGTAATCAGCATGTTTATACTTTGTTGTTCATCGTTGTTCAATGTGGACAAACTTTGATTCCTTAACCATTTAACCTTTTACAGCTTCGTTTTAAATGGGGTGGGAATCGGGGTGTAAAAGCAAGGCGTAATGCTTTTACCTCTTTTGGATTTTGATGCCGTGACATGGCAGAGGAGGGGCACAGACCCAGTGTTCTGCTGAGGGTGGCATTAAACGGTGGCTATCTCAAGAAGACCTGTGAGCATGCAAATGAATCATGACTTAGAGTTTAAATGCTTAGAGAAAAATAATGGGCTTATATGTAGCATGTTAATGTTAAAATTGCAAAGAATATGAGGTATTTACAGAGGTCTAAAAAAACAGTGGCAGAAAGCCCCACAGGAGTTTCTTTAAGATAACCACGGACAAAGCAATTTAGAAGTGGTCGCTTCAAATGTGTTGTGTGTGGCTTTCCCGTAACCATGGATTGAATTTGCATCTAGCGGACTGGAATTGAAATAACACTTATTTTACCAAATAGTCATATATTTATTTATGTATTTATTTATTTATATAGCGCACCAAACACAGAGGTATGTAGGCGTGTATGCTTAAGAGATTGGTTACAGTGCTTATGGTTGCAATACCGAAACCGCAGAAAGTAATAACATCATAGAGAGTAGTACCGAAGATAACTACATAACAGGCAAAGTGCAAAAAGGGTTCAAGTGGACATAAAGTCAATCAGATGGGCACATTCATGGAGCCTAACCCATTGTTGCAGGGCGGCTGAGACACAGGGATGCAGTAAAGATAATCAGATGGGAACATTCATGGACCCTAACCCAGTATTGCAGGGCGGCTGCGACACGGAGATGCAGTAAAGACGATCAGATGGGCACATTCATGGAGCCTTACCCCGTGTTGAAGGGCGGCTGCAACACAGAGATGCAGTAAAGTCAATCAGATGGGCAAATTCATGGAGCGTAACCCTGTGTTGCAGGCTGGCTGCGACACAGAGACAGAGTAAAGTCAATCAGATGGGCACATTCATGGAGCGTAACACCGTGTTGCAGGGCGGCTGCGACACAGAGATGCAGTAAAGTGAATCAGATGGGCATATTCATGGAGCGTAACTCCATGTTGCAGGGCAGCTGCGACACAGAGCTGCAGTAAAGTCAATCAGATTTGAAAATTCATGGAGCCTAGTCCCATGTTTCTGGCCGGCTGTGACACAGGAATGCAGAAAAGTCAATCAGATGGGCACATTCATGGAGCCTAACCCCATGTTGCAGGGTGGCTGTGACACAGAGATGCAGTATAGTCAATCAGATGGGCACATTCACGTAGCCTAAACCCATGTTGCAGGGCTGCTGCGACACAAAGATGCAGTAAAGTCAATCGGATGGGCACATTCATGGAACTAACCCCATGTTGCAGGGCGGCTGAAACACAGGGATGCAGTAAAGACAATCAAATGGGCACATTCACAGAGCCTAACTCCATGTTGAAGGGCAACTGCAAAAGAGAGATGGAGTAAAGTCAATCAGATGGGCACATTCATGGAGCCTAACCCCATGTTGCAGGGCGGCTGCGACACAGAGATGCTGTAATGTCTATCAGATGGGCCCATTCACAGAGACCAACCCCATGTTGCAAGGCGGCTGCGACACAGATATGCAGAAAGTCAATTAGATGGGCCCATTCACAGAGACTAACCCCATATTGCAGGGCGACTGTGACAGAGAGATGCTGTAAAGTCAATTATTTATTTTATTTTTATTTTATTTATTTATTTATAACACGCCGAAGCTTGCAAGCAGCAGGGCGCGAAAAAAGACACAAGGACGAAGATTAACGGGATGACACAAAAAGAGAGTAGAGAGAGGAGGAGCAGAAAGATGGCAACATGATGCGGTGTAGTAGTTGCCTAATTATTTGAAGAGAAAGGTCTTCAATTGCTTCCTAAAGAGTTGGATGTTGATTTCCAGTCTAAGGCTGAAAGGCAGTTTGTTCCAGTGGGAAGTCGCCAGGCTCTGAAAAGCTTGACCGAGACCAGTGGCTTTACCTGGAAGGCTGGGATTGATCAGTCCTTGTTTGGCGGATCTCAAACTACGGCTCGGCTCATACCAGCTGAATTTTTTCCTGAGGTATGCTGGCGCCGTGCCATAGAGACATCGGTGTGTTACGGTCTGTGATTTAAACAGGATCCGTTCCTTCACTGCCAACCAATGGAGATCATTTCTGTCCTTGGTGATGTGTTCACGCTTATATTTGTTAGTGATGGACCTGACAGCATTATTCTGGATAATCTGGCATTGTTTCAGGCAGTTGTTGCTGGCACCAAGCATTAACGCGTTCTCATAATCCAAGCGAGACAGAATGGTAGCTCTCCCTACCATGGCACTATTCTTGATTTTTAGAAATGGTCTGATCTGGCAGAGAAGCCTTTGGTAATATTGACAATTTCGCTTTAAATAAGCGGTTTGGGCTTCTGCACCTAGGGAAGATTGTAAATAAATACCTAAGGTTTTGACCTTATTTGATACCTTAATGGTGAAGTCTTTTATAGTGAAGGTGGAATAGTCCGAGCCAAGATTGTTTAAGGCTTTAGCGCTTCCAAAGGTCATAAGTTCTGTTTTGGAGCTATTAAGACACATCCAGTGTGTTATCATCCAGTTTTCAATGGTGTTGTAAATAGCCGATAACTTCTCGTTGTCTAAGGAATGGTTTCCACTCAACTCTAGAATGAGCTGTGTATCGTACAATTAGATGGGCACATTCACTGAGCCGGACCCTATGTTGAAGGGTGGCTGTGACAGAGACATGAAGTAAAGTCAATCAGAAGGGCACATTCATGGAGCCTAACCCCATGTTGCAGTGCAGCTGCGACACAGAGACGCAGTAAAGTCAATCAGATGGGCACATTCATGGAGCTTAACACCGTGTTGCAGGGCGGTTGCGACACAGAGATGCAGTAAAGTGAATCAGATGGGCATATTCATGGAGCCTAACCCCATGTTGCAGGGTGGCTGCGACACAGAGTTGCAGTATAGTCAATCAGATGGGCACATTCACGTAGCCTAAACCCATGTTGCAGGGCTGCTGCGACACAGAGATGCAGTAAAGTCAATCGGATGGGCACATTCATGGAACTAACCCCATGTTGCAGGGCGGCTGCGACACAGGGATGCAGTAAAGACAATCAAATGGGCACATTCACAGAGCCTAACTCCATGTTGTAGGGCAACTGCAAAAGAGAGATGCAGTAAAGTCAATCAGATGGGCACATTCATGGAGCCTAACCCCATGTTGCAGGGCGGCTGTGACACAGAGATGCTGTAATGTCTATCAGATGGGCCCATTCACAGAGACCAACCCCATGTTGCAAGGCGGCTGCGACACAGATATGCAGAAAGTCAATTAGATGGGCCCATTCACAGAGACTAACCCCATATTGCAGGGCGACTGTGACAGAGAGATGCTGTAAAGTCAATTATTTATTTTATTTTTATTTAATTTATTTATTTATAACACGCCGAAGCTCGCAAGCATCAGGGCGCGAAAAAAGACACAAGGACGAAGATTAACGGGACGACACAAAAAGAGAGTAGAGAGAGCAGGAGCAGAAAGATGGCAACATGATGCGGTGTAGTAGTTGCCTAATTATTTGAAGATAAAGGTCTTCAATTGCTTCCTAAAGAGTTGGATGTTGCTTTCCAGTCTAAGGCTGCAAGGCAGTTTGTTCCAGTGGGAAGTCGCCAGGCTCGGAAAAGCTCAACCGAGATCAGTGGCTTTACCTGGAAGGCTGGGATTGATCAGTCTTTGTTTGGCGGATCTCAAACTACGGCTCGGCTCATACCAGCTGAATTTTTTACTGAGGTATGCTGGCGCCGTGCCATAGAGACATCGGTGTGTTACGGTCAGTGATTTAAACAGGATCCGTTCCTTCACTGCCAACCAATGGAGTTCATTTCTGTCCTTGGCGATGTGTTCATGCTTAGATTTGTTAGTGATGGACCTGACAGCATTATTCTGGATAATCTGGCATTGTTTCAGGCAGTTGTTGCTGGCACCAAGCATCAACGCGTTCCCATAATCCAAGCGAGACAGAATGGTAGCTCTCCCTATCATGGCACTATTCTTGATGTTTAGAAATGGTCTGATATGGCAGAGAAGCCTTTGGTAATATTGACAATTTCGCTTTAAATAAGCGGTTTGGGCTTCTGCACCTAGGGAAGATTGTAAATAAATACCTAAGGTTTTGACCTTATTTGATATCTTAATGGTGGAGTCTTTTATAGTGAAGGTGGAATAGTCTGAGCCAAGATTCTTTAAGGCTTTGGCGCTTCCAAAGGTCATCAGTTCTGTTTTGGAGCTATTAAGACACATCCAGTGTGTTACCATCCAGTTTTGAATGGTGTTGTAAATAACCGATAACTTCTCGTTGTCTAAGGAATGGTTTCCACTCAACTCTAGAATGAGCTGTGTATCGTACAATTAGATGGGCACATTCACTGAGCCGGACCCTATGTTGGAAGGTGGCTGTGACAGAGACATGAAGTAAAGTCAATCAGAAGGTCACATTCATGGAGCCTAACCCCATGTTGCAGTGCAGCTGCGACATAGAAATGCAGTAAAGTCAATAAGATGGGCAGAGAGCCTAACACCATGTTGCAGGGCAGCTGCGACACAGAGATGCAGTAAAGTCAATCAGACGGGCACATTCATTGAGCCTAACCCCAAGTTGCAGGGCGGCTGTGACACAGAGATGCAGTAAAGTCAATCAGATGGTCACATTCATGGACCCTAACCCCAAGTTGCAAGGCGGCTGTGTCACAGAGATGCAGTAAAGCCAATCAGATTGGCATATTCATGGAGCCTAACCCCATGGTGCAGGGCGGCTGTGACACAGAGATGCAGTAAAGACAATCAGCTGGGTACATTCATGGAGGCTAACCCCATGTTGCTGTGCAGCTGCAACACAGAGATGCAAAGGGTCAAATTAGATGGACACATTCAGACACACACATACAGCAGGGAGACAGCATTTCACCTGGGAGCATCCTGGCAGTGGACAGGGAGAAGACAGGGGCCTTAGGAGTGGGACTTGTGAGCGGGCCAGCCAAGCCTACCAGCCTTGCAATAGGCCAAGTTAAAATAGGCCTCAACCAATCATGGGTTCCTGAGTTAATGAGCAAAGCACTCCAGGCCTCGGTTTACATGCGGCCATCTTTGAATGGCTGCACAGTCATAGATAAAAAAACCGAATAATGTGCAAGTATGCCCTGTGGCATGCCATAGACAGGACCAGAAGAACAAAAACATTTGTATGATTGAAGGATGAAGTGCATCAGCACGAAGTAGACAGAGGAAATTTTGCAGAAATAGCACGATTGTGCGTGCGCTCTGAAGGGACTCTGGGTAGTCTTACCTTAGATATATGCAGTGCATTGAGTGCTCAGTGAGGCTCTGGTGGTGAGGGAGGGCACTGCTGCATGCGTCGCGGGCAGCCTCCGTAGTGCAGAGTGGCAAACTTGCCTACTTATTGCAGAAAATGAATTAACTAATTGCACACCTATACTCAAAACCCATCCATTTGGAAATAACTCATGTCTCATCATGTTCGCATTGGATTCTACAATTAAGGCTCATACATATGTTTACCTGAATTTAAAAAAGTGTATTTGGTTTGTTCTTTTACATGAACCACACACTTTGTGCCTCCACATGTGAACCATCGCTAGTACAGCACTTTGAATTATGAAATAAACTGCAAGATGCATGACTTTCAAAAATTCTTTTAATGCTTGGATAATTTAAATCACATCTCCCAGCATGCAACTTGAATGGATTTCTTCATGTCTGACTTTATTGGGCTGTCAGTTGGGATTATGTTTACAACCACTTAACTTTCTTTTAATTAATGTTTAAATCTTTATTTTGAAGGTTGAAAACCATCACAAAAGAATAATAGCACAATACAGAATAAAACAGTTATGTGATAAAATAGCAATAATAAACCCCATACAAATACAAAAGACATTGATTCATTACTCTGGAACATTCATTGTTCAGTAATAAGCCTACTTCGATTAAGGAGTATACAACATAAGCAGCTTGTTTGCCAGGTACAGAACAGTATATTTTGTTAATCAACTATTGTTCTACAATTCCTTTTTCTTAGCAGGGTGATTAAATACCTTGTCCTTAGGCATGTTAAAGATGGCAAAAAAAAATGAGTGAGCTCACCCTGAGATCTACCATCACATCGGCAGAGTGCGCTCAACTAATAACCATTTGCAGCAGTATGTCTACTGAACACAATGGGTATTGGTAGACAATTGACTCTTAATATAAAAAGCACACACATCTTACATGGACTCAGGAAGAATCACGCATAGCTTTGCCTGATGGCAATCAAGTATGAAGTATAAGGAGACTGAGATTTTTCATATCTACCACTATGGTTCTGTTTCCTTCTCTGTTCAGTGGCGTAGCCAGGATTGTCTAACAAATGGGGCCTGAAGCTAATGTAGCTGGGCCCAACAGCAGTGCCATTATCATCTGTAAATGCCTGCACGATGCTGCTGAGAGAGTATTAAAGATTGTGTGTGGACCTTGCACTCTCAGGGCCTACGCAGTCTATGCCTCTGCCCTAGCATGCTCCCCACTACAAAAAGCATTACAAATTCATGGCTTCCTGACATTCACATCGCCACCCTGATCTTTCTCACCTTTTGTAGCCTTCCCACCAAAGTCATTCGGGCTGACACTATAAGAGTTTCACGCCTCTAGTATTGTCAAGAGGCGGTGTCGTGCTTAGCAGCAGGCCGCTGCAAGGAAGGGGACAACTGTTGAGTGCCATAGGCCTATAAAATAGATTGGACATCTGACGGGTAGCTCTACTCTGGCTGCATGGGAGTTGCAGGCCTGTATCACTGACAGGCAGTAGCTGAGGGTGGGGGAGTGGCTGCCCCCTGAGTATTCCCGGTGCTCAGTGCACCCCCAGCCTCCCACTGGTGGGCTATTATTTGCCCTCAGCACCCAAAAGCTGCCTCTGCTACTGCTGACAGGCCTGTGGCTCCCATGCTGTACTCAGGATTGTCTAGCAAGTGGAGACTGAAGCTAATGTGGTAGGGCCCACCGCAATGGCATTAATATATGTAAATACCCGCACAGCACTGCTGAGTGGGCATTTACAGATTGTTGGTGTGCCTTGTCCGCTCAGGTCCTACCCTGTCTCTGTTACATAATTGTGGAACAAACTAATATGGCATCTGTTTTAGATACATTCCTTTAACTTACCTTTACTCGACACATGTCATTAAAGCCCACGAAATAAACGTACAATCATAGGAGGTAAAGTGCAAGTGCATTACATAGTATGCATGTATCTGTAAAGACTGGCAGGGGTTATCTGTACTCCTGCCTTCTATATGGCAGAATAGAAGCACAGAGCACCCCAGTCAAATGTCTCTATGTGGCAGCAATGGACAAGCAACCAAGGCTTAAGCTCTCAGGAGGTGATGCAGACTGGTTCTTAAGCATGATATGATATGATATGATATCATATGATATGATATGATATGATATGATATGAAATGATATGATATGATATGATATGATGGGTTATTCATAACGCGCTTAGTACCCAGAGGTTTTTAAGTGCGGACCCAGGAACCGAACCTGTGGTGCTCCGTGTCGTCTTGCTTACAACGTGAGCACGTTGCCACTGAGCTATACTCCCGTACAGTGTAGTCCCCAAGACCCCACAAAGGAATGTCCACACACTATGTTATGTGCTAACACAGTTCTTTATATAAAAATAAGGTTCAATCAATGTACACGATTAATAACACACTTTGTACTTTGACAAATCTACTATGGCAAATATATACAATGGCCCTCACTATAAGGTTGGCGGAATGGGTTTACCGGCACCTCTAGTCATCCCTGTGCTCCTGGTAAACCACAAGCAACCATTAAAAATACATGCCTTGGAGGCATACACTGGCAGTGGGGCTGTGGGAAATTACATAGACCAAGATCTGGATAACCGGCCTTCCTCTCCAACAGAAGCAGGTTTCGGAAAACATCACAGCAGTTGATGGATCTCAGCTATCATCCAGCCCAGTGACACATTACACCAAGAAGGTCACGCTTCTGTGTCAGGTCACGGTCACCAATAGGACATCACCTTCGATCTCATTAGCGCTCCTCCATTCTAGATGATATTGGGAATGCCCTGGCTGGAGACGCACAATCCCAGGATTGACTGGCATAAATGAGTTCTGAGCTTTCCCCAATACTGTGCCGACACCTGTTATAGCAAGGGATTCCCATTAAAAGGTCTTACCAACCCAGGTTCACTACCACCTGAATGCCTGGATTACCAAGATGTATTTCAAAAAAAGTAAGCAAATACCCTACCTCTGCACAGACTGTATGACTGCTAAATTGATCTGTACCTGGTGCTCAAATTCCCTGCAGCTGGAATTACGCCCTAGCAGAACAGGAAAACCAGAATCTAAAAACCTTCCTCGATCAGTATCTGGCAAATGGCTTAATTCGTCCGTCCAAGTCCCCTGCATCCTTTCCCCTCTTTTTTTGCCTAAAAAGGAGGGAGACCTGAGAACTTGCATCGACTATAGAGGACTTAACCAGATCACAGTAAAAAAACGGTACATGTCAAAAAAGGAGACGAGTGGAAGGCGGCCTTTCACAAGAAATAATGCCTTTATGAATATCAGGTTATCCCCTTTGGACTATGTAATGCCCCGGCGGCGTTCCAATTTTTCATGAAAGACGTGCTCCTCGAACTGTTGGACGTATGCGCTCTTGTCTATATTGATGACATTCGTATCTATTCGACCACCAAGGAGTACCACGTCAGCCATTTCTGGGCAGTTTTGGAGAAACTGCGGCAACACTGGCTACATGCCAAATTCGAGAAATGCTTCTTTCAGGTGACAGAGGTAGAATTCCTCTGCTTTCTTCTCACACCACGGGGCATACGCATGGACATGTGCAAGTTAGATGCTATCCTTAAATGGCCCTCACCGACATCCATAAAGGGAGTACAGAGTGTACTTGGCTTCGCCAACTTTTATCGCCGGTTCATTACCGGGTTCTCCCAGATCGTCCACCCAATCACCTCTTTACTACAGAAAAATAAACAATTTAATTGGTCCGCAGAGGCAGAGAAAGCATTAAAAGAGCTAAAACAAGCATTTACCACAGCACCAATTCTATGGCTCCCTTGACCAGAACTACCATAAATGGTTGAAACTGATGCTTCCAACATAGCAATGGGAGCAGTCCTGTCACAACGAGACCCCATAACAGGTCAGTGGCATCCCGTGGCATTCTGGTCTTGCATGTTTTCAGCCCCTTAATTGAATTATGCAATCACTGATAAAGAACTGTTAGCAATTAAGGCAACATTCAAAGCCTGGAGACATTATGTTCTTGGAGCTAGAAATACAGTCACCATCATCACAGATCATCGCAATCTAAAATATCTGAAGACCGCTAAAGCGCAATCATCACACCAACTCCACTGAGCTCTCTTCTTTGCGGAATACGACTTTGTCATCACCTATAGACCTGGAGTACGCAATGGAAAAGCGGAAGCCCTGTCTCGCATGAGTGAGGGAGAAGAGGCATTCACTATACCAGACCCCATGGCCATCATCCCTGAAGGACGAATCCAAGGCATGATTACCACAACCACCACTCTAGACAACTTAAAATTTGACCTGCAAAACTTGATGAGTCCACCTTCGCAACATGAATGGCTAGGGAAGGGAGACCGGTATACGATCGTGGACACCCTACCATACAACCAAGGAGGATTGTACACCCCAGATAAGAAATAACAAAATCAAATCATTGTAAACTATCGTGATTCATTAGTAGAAAGGCATCTGGGAATAGCCAAAACCAAAACTAAAATAAAGAAAAATTACTGGTGGCAAACTTGGCAAAAGGACATTGTCCAGATCGCAACCTGTGGCACCTGTGCACAACAAAAGTCCCAAAAACAAAGTCCTGCAGGTCTGCTTTGTCCTTTAGAAGTACCCCCAGCACATTGGCATACGCTATCAATGGATTTTATTACAGACCTTACCTCCTGTAACAGGTACAATACCATCTTAGTCGTCGTAGATCGGTTTTCCAAAATGGCCCATTTATCCCCCTGAAAGGTCTCCCAAATGCTTCTACTCTGGCTACCGTGTTTTTGGAACAGATTGTCTGGCTACACGCCTTCCCATCAATATTGATATCAGACCGAGGAACTTAGTTTGTGTATGCATTCTGGAAAAATTTGTTGTAAAATTGCCAAAATCGCCCTCCAGTTATATACAAGCCATCACCCCCAAACCGACGGCCAGACCGAATGGACTAACCAGACCCTCGAGCAATATATAAGGTGTATGCTGCAACAAACCGAGGATACCTGGAAGGACATACTTTGGTTGGAAGAATACGCATATAACAACACCATTCACATCAGTACGGGACAAAGCCTCTTCTACAATGTGTACGGTCGACATCCACTGATATCCGTTTTCGACCCACATGAATCATTTGAATGCCGTAACGACCTTACACAAAAAAATCACCCAGGTTTTTAAGGAAGCAGCAGAGCATCTTTCCAGAGCCAAAGAGAAACAGATGCAGTTTGGGGATCGACACCGAAGGGAAGCTCCCAACTACCAACAGGGTAATTCATAGAATTCCGCAGAAAAGTGTCGCAAGCGGCTGGCGCAGAGTGTCCGCGTGCGATTGTCTGCGCCAGGCGCGTGCGCTAAAACCGATTTCCGCGCACAGCGTAATCATGGATTTTAGGCTCCCAAACCAGCCGTGGCGCAGAGTATCGCAGCGACCCTGCAGCAGCGCCAGTAACGCCCCCAAGAACGCCCTCGCGCAAGGAAAAGCCATCAAAATCGCTAAATCATCGCAAAGGGCTGTGCTAACCCTGGACCAGTTTACAGGGCTGGCAAAAAAGGAACGCAAAGCGGGTAATGTTTATATCAGGGGTACGTGGGAAGTTTTACACGCGATTAGCCAGGGTACGTGTATTACAGGGGTACGCAGGAAGTTTAACACATGATTGGCCAGGGTACGTGTATTACAGGGGTACGCGTGAAGTTTTACACGCGATTAGCCAGGGTACGTGTATTACAGGGGTACGCAGGAATTATCACACGCGATTTGGCTGGGTACGTGTATTACAGGGGTACGCGGGAAGTTTTACACGCGATTATGATGGGTTTGTGTATTACAGGGGTGCGTGGGAATTATCACACGCGATTTGGCCAGGTACGTGTATTCCAGGGGTGCGCGGGAATTATCACACGCGATTTGGCTGGGTACGTGTATTACAGGGGTGCGCGGGAAGTTACACACGTGATTAGGCTGGGTGGGTCCTCACAGGTGTTCCCTGTACACCCTCCACGGCCCCTGCAGGCAGCCCACAAAACAGGGGACTACCCTGCACACCTGCTCATGTCCCCCAGCACCCCCACCCCCCAGCACTGTGGGCCACCCTCCACCAGGCCCCCACTCATGTCCCCTTGCACCCCCACCCCCAGCAGTCATGGGGCAGCCTCCACCAGGCCCCCACTCATGTCCCCTTGCACCCCCACCCCCCCAGCAGTCATGGGGCACCCTCCACCAGGCCCCCACTCAAGTCCCCTATCACCCCCACCCCCCAGCCACCAGGGGCAGCCTCCACCAGGCACCCACTCATGTCCCCTATCACCCCCACCCCCCAGCAGTGCAGGGGCAGCCTCCACCAGGCCCGCACTCATGTCCCCTATCACCCCCACCCCCCAGCCACCATGGGCAGCCTCCACCAGGCCCCCACTCATGTCCCCTTGCACCCCCACCCCCCAGCAGTCATGGGCCACCCTCCACCAGGCCCCCACTCATGTCCCCTATCACCCCCACCCCCCAGCCACCAGGGGCAGCCTCCACCAGGCACCCACTCATGTCCCCTATCACCCCCACCCCCCAGCAGTGCAGGGGCAGCCTCCACCAGGCCCCCACTCATGTCCCCTATCACCCCCACCCCCCAGCCACCATGGGCAGCCTCCACCAGGCCCCCACTCATGTCCCCTTGCACCCCCACCCCCTAGCAGTCATGGGGCACCCTCCACCAGGCCCCCACTCATGTCCCCTATCACCCCCACCCCCCAGCCACCAGGGGCAGCCTCCACCAGGCACCCACTCATGTCCCCTATCACCCCCACCCCCCAGCAGTGCAGGGGCAGCCTCCACCAGGCCCCCACTCATGTCCCCTATCACCCCCACCCCCCAGCCACCATGGGCAGCCTCCACCAGGCCCCCACTCATGTCCCCTTGCACCCCCACCCCCCAGCAGTCATGGGGCACCCTCCACCAGGGCCCCACTCATGTCCCCTATCACCCCCACACCCCAGCCACCAGGGGCAGCATCCACCAGGCACCCACTCATGTCCCCTATCACCCCCACCCCCCAGCAGTGCAGGGGCAGCCTCCACCAGGCCCCCACTCATGACTCCCACCCCCACCCCCCCAGCACTGAGGGGCACACTCCACCAGGCCCCCACTCATGTCTTCCACCACCCCCACGGCCCAGCAGTGCAGGGGCAGCCACCACCAGGCCCCCACTCATGTCCCCTATCACCCCTACCCCCCAGCACTGAGGGGCACCCTCCACCAGGCCCCCACTCATGTCCCCTTGCACCCCCACCCCCCAGCAGTCATGGGGCAGCCTCCACCAGGCCCCCACTCATGTCCCCTTGCACCCCCACCCCCCAGCAGTCATGGGGCACCCTCCACCAGGCCCCCACTCATGTCCCCTATCACCCCCACCCCCCAGCCACCAGGGGCAGCCTCCACCAGGCACCCACTCATGTCCCCTATCACCCCCACCCCCCAGCAGTGCAGGGGCAGCCTCCACCAGGCCCCCACTCATGTCCCCTATCACCCCCACCCCCCAGCCACCATGGGCAGCCTCCACCAGGCCCCCACTCATGCCCCCTTGCACCCCCACCCCCCAGCGGTCATGGGGCAGCCTCCACCAGGCCCCCACTCATGTCCCCTTGCACCCCCACCCCCAGCAGTCATGGGGCAGCCTCCACCAGGCCCCCACTCATGTCCCCTATCACCCCCACCCCCCAGCCACCAGGGGCAGCCTCCACCAGGCACCCACTCATGTCCCCTATCACCCCCACCCCCCAGCAGTGCAGGGGCAGCCTCCACCAGGCCCCCACTCATGTCCCCTATCACCCCCACCCCCCAGCCACCATGGGCAGCCTCCACCAGGCCCCCACCCATGTCTCCCACCACCCCCACCCCCCAGCAGTCATGGGGCACCCTCCACCAGGCCCCCACTCATGTCTCCCACCACCCCCACCCCCCAGCCACCAGGGGCAGCCTCCACCAGGCACCCACTCATGTCTCCCACCACCCTCACCCCCCAGCAGTGCACGGGCTGCCTCCACCAGGCCCACACTCATATCCTCCTGCACCCCCACCCCCTAGCCACCAGGGGCAGCCTCCACCAGGCCCCCACTCATGTCTCCCACCACCCCCACCCCCCACCCACCATGGGCAGCCTCCGCCAGGCCCCCACTCATGTCCCCCTGCCCACAGGCCCTGACAATCCTCAAGCATGTGCCTCATGGCCAGCCATCACAGCCCAAAGACACAACCAAGTATTACATGTGCCCATGATACTACTCCAATGGAAACAATGTAAATCAACACATGTGTCTCACACACACACAATGGTTGCAAGTGAACCTGAAAACCCATATCACGACATGCATGAAAACAATGAGATGAAACCACACATTGAAGAATGAAAAAATCCAAATAATGTATTAAAAACAACAGCAATGGCAATCAAAATTAACCAAAATACACAAGTAAAATAATAACAAAATGAAGCTGGCTGTCCCTTTTCAAATTAAAATCAATAAATGATAATCCAAAAAAATATCTTCCAAAGTTCAAGTCCATGAAAAGGAAATGAAGGGAAAAAAGAAATAGAAAACCATTGCTCCATGGGAAAAAATATTCATAGTAAAAAAAATATCCAAATCCAAAGTCCAACTATGTACAAAGTATTCAGGGTCCATCATCCCAAGAGAAGAAATGAAACCTACCAAAAAACCTATCTAAAATGGAACTATATACAAAAGGTGGAGCAGTGTCCGTCGACTCCAAATAAAAATAAACTATAAAGGAAACCTATCACTAAATAACTATATACAATGGCGGCGGGCCAGTCATGCGGCTCACTTAGTGGTGTTCCGGGCCAGGGCATCATCGAACTCCTCGTCTATGTCCCGGAGGCGGTCCTGTTCCATGGCCCCGAGGGTCAGCAGGGACGCCGACATGTTCACCTCCAACTCCCTGCGGATTGCCTCGAGGCACTCGGCCCGCCTCAGGGCCCTCCGCATGGAGTTCTCCGCCCTGACCATCGTGAGCCGTTCCTCCTCCGCCCGCCGCTGCTCTGCATCTATGGCGTGGCCCAACCACTGCCACACGGAAGACACTTCCCGTCCAGGGTCCTCCTGCCCTCCGGCCGATGCCTGACCCTCCGATGTTGAAGGGCCCGAGCTATCGTGGCTCCCACCTACAGCCTCCTGCTGCTGCAGCTGCTGCTGTCCATGTGCCCTGTCCGATGGTGCCTGCACATCCTCCTCCAGCTGGGGTGCAGTCGTTGATGTGGCCACCCCTGCGGGATGTCCGATTCCCGACTGTGGCAGGGATCTGTTGTCCACCAGCCTGGCTGCACAGTCGGAGGCAGCTCCACAGGGCACCCAGGTGACACATGGGTGGGAAGATGGCATGGAGGACGACTGGGGCATAGGGGGTTCTGTGGAGAAGGGGGTCGGAACAAGGTCCAGGAAACGGAGGAATCCAGCCCTGGTGAGCTGTCCCAGTGGGTCAACGCGGTCAACGAGCCATGCGAGAAGACGTGCAGACTCATCACGAAAAGACTGCAGGTCAGCTCGCATGGCCCGTTGACGCAACGCCACCCCACCCTGGACAGGCTCAACCTGGTGCAGGATAGCCACATCCGCAGGGAGAGGAAGGCCAGGTGTTGTAAGCCAATCCTCTCCCTGAGAACGGGTCTGGAGGTAGGCATCCCCGCTGGTGCAAGATGATGCAGTGACAGGAGCAGGGACAGGATTGCACACAGGCACCTCCGCGGCAGCCTGTGCTGCCTCCTGTCCCTGATCCTGCACTGCACCACTAGCACCAGTGGAATCCCCACCTCCAGACCCCGCCACTGTCGCTTGCACGGCCTCCTCCTCCACCAAACCCCCCACCAACCTGGATGACTCCGTGCCATCTTCCTCCGTTCGGCCCTGTGGGGTCCCAGCTGCCCCTTCTGCTGCTGAGGAGTCCAACTCCAACCTCCGCCTCTTGGACCTCCCCTCGGCAGCTGCGGCCTGGGACGCGGCACCGGACTCCTCACTCCCTGACGAGATCACAACCTGGGAAGGGATCCGGGCCTTGCGTCTCCGGCTGGTGGTGCGACCCCTGCCGCTGTGCTCCACAGCACCTTCTCCGCCCTCTTCATCAGTTGACGCTGCAGACAGGGAGAAAGAAAACACAGGCATCAGGGCACTGTAAAATGGACTCATACACACATGACAGTTATACATGAGTGGCATTGGTAAACCTCAGACATGGCATCACAATCCCCAACACACATGTCATTTCAACTTGCACACATGAGCCATACCACAGCCATATTGCAACAGCCAGCACCATCCATTCACATACAACAGCATGAGCAGCCAAAGGTCATCCACACATCACATGCAACATAGGGAGTACACTACACATGCACACACAACACCAAACTTGCATGCATGTGTACACCTCCGCCAACTGTCGCAGTGTTTTGATCGACATCCATGTCACACCTGACAATCATTCCTCCACATCCTGTGCCATGCAAGCCCACACACACAAGCACCATCCATGTGTCACACATGAGACCCCTCGCATGTGTCACCCTCACGGCCCTGTACACCCCCTCTACTTGGCCACATAAAAATACATGTTCAACCTGCACACTCCTGGCACACCACCACACGCACAGCTTACAATCAGTATGCTTGTACACTTACCGCTCGACACCAGACGGGTCTGCTTCTCAAGGACCTGGATGTGGAGCGCTGGGGATATGCGTTCCAGGACCCTCATCTGATCTTCCGAAAAGTGGCCCCGGCACCCCTTAGCATCCGCTGCCTTCAGGAGGCGGCGGGCCTTGTTGAGGGTCCTGGACCTGAAGTCCTCCCAGCGCTTCCTGACACGTTTGTAGTCGCGGACTGCCACCTCCTCCGCATTGATGGCAGTCACAATGTCCATCCAGATCCGAGTCCGTCCTTCCTTGTCGGCACGCAACCTTCCGAAGAGGGCATCATACTGCCCCAGGACATGCTCCACCAGGACACCAACTTCGGTGGCAGTGAAGCTGGTGCCCCTCTGCCTCCTTGGCCGGGGGTTGCCACTGGTGCCAGATGTTGCAGTGCCCGACATGGCAACCCCAGAGGCAGGAGTGGGTGGGCAACTGGGTCCTGGGGCGGGGCTGTGGGGCGATGGAAAAGCAGTCGGGAGTCTTCGGTTCCAGCAGGGGTGGTCACAGCAACAGCACCCCTGGCTGATGTGCAGGCAGCAAATGGCAGGGCACGTGGGCAGCAGGCAGTGAGGCAGCAGCAGATGGCAGGTGGGAGCGTGCTCAGGGCTCTGGGGGGGCAGTAATTCGGCCTTCGGGGCAGGAGCGTGGTCTTCCGTGTGTGAACGCGTGGCCAGCTTGATATGGAGTGATTTTGCACGTGAAAATCCAACACGTCTGCGTGTAATTCGAGGAAAGGCCCTTAGCGCGTAAACACGTCAGCACACTGTACATTCATTGTCCCAAAGGCCACCAGCGTATGCGCGTCTATGAAGTCACGTGCACGTTGAATAGGGCACACGTTGGAAATGCTGCGTGTTAAAAAAATGAAAGACACGTCCGAGTGTCAAAGCTGTAATTGGTGCAAATGGCCTTAGCGCGTACACGCGGAAGTGACAAAGCGTGTAATTGGTGGAAATGGCCCTACATACAGAAGTGACAAAGCGTGTAATTGGTGGAAATGGCCTTAGCACGTACACGCAGAAGTGACAAAGCGTGTAATTGGTGGAAATGGCCCTACACGCAGAAGTGACAAAGCGTGTAAATGGTCGAAATGGCCTTAGCACGTACACGCAGAAGTGACAAAGCGTGTAATTGGTGGAAATGGCCCTACACGCAGAAGTGACAAAGCGTGTAATTGGTGGAAATGGCCCTACACGCAGAAGTGACAAAGCGTGTAATTGGTGGAAATGGCCTTAGCGCGTACACGCGGAAGTGACAAAGCATGTAATTGGTGGAAATGGCCCTACACGCAGAAGTGACAAAGCGTGTAATTGTTGGAAAAGGCCCTAGTACGTACACGCCGCGTAAGTGACGCTGGACGTGTGGGCCTGCATAAAAGGTACGTGTAGAACACCATTTCCTTGTACGTGCTTTTCGTGGTGAGCGAGTGGGTGAATTCTGTACTTCTTGTCGTTTCACACGCGATTTACTTCACAGCGTTTCAAGTTCGTACTCCCTGTTACCTCTGACAGCTTTTTGTCTTTTTTTCTCTTTTTCTGGTTTTCCTGGGCCTGTTCCCTCAAACAGTGTTCCCTTCTACTGTTGTCCTGTCTCCTCAGACAGAGTACAAATCTTCTTTTGGCGGGGGTGTTGCCAACCAAACGCGCTTCTTTTTCACGCTCTTTTTCCTGGCAGACGGTGAGTCACGCACGTATCTAAAATCTGTGCTTGCCCCGTGTGTAGCCTACCCCTTCAGAGGTCATTCTAGGCTGCGTGTGACACGCATACGTTCATTCTTGTGTTACTGGGTGCCACAGCGTAGTGCAGGTTTTTTTTTCCGCACACGTGGTCTAGGAGGGGTTGCGTGCACGTCATCTCCCTTCTTTGGGCTTCCTGTGCGTTGCGTGACCCGTCATCTTTCCCCAGGAGTCACATTCAGCCTTGAAGAGCACTTGGGTACAATTACCATCTGGTACCCAACCCCTTTGACCCCCAATTGCCCAGGACAATAGTTTACAGCCACTCCCATACGCACATTAACATCAGTGCCATGGTTGGGAGGCGAGGATTCCGTAAGGGTGGCAAAGGTGGACGAGCCACAAGTGGTGGCCGTGGTGGATCCGGTAGGGGACGTGGTTGTTACTTGCAGGGTGACCCTGTCCCCCCATGTGTGGAGGACCAGTCAAGGGCACCCATAATCCCCCCACCCCCCCTGTTTGAGGCTGATGTGGCTGACACCATCCATGCTCAGCCCTTGTTGGACCAGCCCATTGTGGCACCAGACCTGGCTGACTCCATGGCTGACATCCAGGTCAGCAGGCCTATGACACGTGCACTGGTGCACGTTGATGTCATCAGGCCACGTGGATCTGGGGCAGCAAGGTCATCTGCTGCCCCAAGTAGGCAGGGTGGAGAGGCTGCAGGGCCAGCTGCGGCTCCATCCACCCCAGCTCTCACACACCCAGCCAGGACAGAGTCGGTCCTAGTCCATCCTGCTGACATTCCCCCTGACACCATTACACTTGAGCCAATGCCTGCACCAACTCCCATGCTGAGTGTGCAATCCCACACTCCTGATACAGAGTCCACCAGGGCTCCTGCCCTTAGTGTCCAGAGCGGCGCAGGACACTCAGGATCACCACCACCTTCCAAGCGGAAGAGGAAGAGTGCTCGTCCGGCACAGGCTGATGCCCCAGACACGGCTACACAGTCCGGCCCGCCGAGGAAGCCCAGTTTCACGGATGCCGAACTGAATGCACTTGTCGAGTATGTGTCCGGACATGATAACGAGATGGTCATTGTTGCAGGATCCAAGACCACACCTGCACAACGCCAGGCACACTGGCAGACCGTTGCGGACATCGTAAGTGCCCTTGGAATCGTGAGGTGCACAGCCAATGATTGCTATAAGCACTGGAATGACCTAAAGCGCAGGGCAAAGAATAAGCTGGCCTCAAGTCATGCCGCAACTCTAGTGACTGGAGGTGGGTCTCCAGTAGAAGACATGGAACTCACTCCACATGAGTCAGTCGCTGGGACCTACGTCACGGAGGAACAGATCCAAGGCGTGGGAGATCTGCCTGATTATGAGGCATTGTCCGGGAGTGCACATGCATGTGTGTGTCATCCATGTGCATGGTGTGTGTGTGAGGGCTTCTGTTTGTGTGCCAGGTGAGGGTGTGTGCGCCTGAGTCGTTTGGGTCACCCATGTGCTTCATGCAATACATTCTGCGCAGCAGCATTTGGCCATAGCAGTATCCCTTCTGCCAACAGTAGACATCTAGGCCAACAGCACGCCAGTTGCCCTTGAAGTGTCACCTTGCCACAACATTGTTGCTTATTTTTCTCTGTTCATTCAGGCAGATTGTTTGCATTCCACCACTTTTACTATGCATTTCTCAGTCCTGTAGTCACATGTCTGACATGGCTATGGTAAAGTGGAGTGACTTTGTTACCTGCATATCATTTGTTCACACATGTCCCTGTGCAATCGGACCATTTTGGACTGGCAGCTCCAGGTGAAAAATCAGACCTGTTTGAATTAGAAAAGCTATTACATGCGGGAACTGGACTGAATGAATAAGTGCTGCCCTCCTCTCCATCTTCACTCAATAGCAATGGTACATGCCATCTGTGTGATGGCATGTGTATTTCACCTGGCAATCACAGGCCAATGTGTGATGCCACTGCCAGGCAGCATGCAGAAAATGAGTTCATCTTCCATCTTGGTGTCATCAGTGTGTGCCATTTGCCTGCCCTTCATACGCAGTGAGGGTGCATGCATGGGAGGGTTTTAGTCATGTGGGACATGTGCCAATCAAGTACTGGTTCTGTGGCTTCTCAGCCCTCATTGTGTGCCATGGTGCTAATGCCTGTTTCCATTTGTTTTCTTTTATGTCTTTGCAGGGGAAGATGCACCTGATACTGCTGGGGTTGTGGAGATGGTGCAGACCCAGGAGGGGTCCGAGGGCCGACCGACCACCAGTGAGGGACGTGGTGTGGTGGTGGGTGAGAACCCACAACTGCTGCAGGTCGTGCTCTCAAGGGGTGTCTCTGGCTGCACCTCCCCCGAGCTGTACTCAGGTGTTGATTCGGATGATGAGACCTACGGGCCTTCGCAGGTGAGTGTTCCTGGGAGGGATTCTGTTCTGTCCCACCCACCTGCACCAGGGTCAGAACCCTCAGTGGGGATGTCAGTGTTGGCAGCTATGCCTTTGGTGGTTACGGATGCAGGGTCACACTCCGCGACATCTGATCCTGTTCCTGGGCCAGCAGATCAGAGGGGGAATGCAGTCCTGCAGCCTCAGGCAGTGCCGGCACAGCACGGCGCAGTTCGCCTTGCCCCAGACAGCTGTGGTGCCCGCCAACGTGGTGGCCGTACGCCACCTGGCAATACCGCATGGGAGCAATCCATTTACGGTATGGCAACCCAACAGGCAGCATCATCAGAGATGATGGCTCAGGCCATGGATAGGGTGGCCACTTCCATTGTCCCCCCCGAAAGGCTGATGGAGCGACTGTTAAGACGGATTTCTGAACTCTGTCCTGGTGGCGCAGAAGTTCAGAAGACCAACCTAATTACTTGGAACAGGGTAACCTCTGGCCAAGCCAGACCAATCAAGGTAGCGATCGCGGCGGTCAAGACTAGGTCTCAAGAGGGGTGAGGATGACTGAAAGCCCGCAATGAGCACACAAAGCAAGAGCGCTTACAAACTACTCCAAACAGTTGTTATATCAAAAATAGATACACATTTATTTTAAGGCCTTTAAAACAATGACCGTAGCGAGAAAATCACAATATCACAATATTAAACCAACACATACCATATCAACACAATATATATACAAATACACAGTCGCAAGCGTTTAAAGCACGAAATATGTAGTCCACCTGAAAGGAAAGGAAAACAGGCAGTGCGATAACGCTTTAGACTCAGTTCGCCTTCAGAGGCACCTAACTAGATGGAAGTCCGAGCCCTGCGAAGAGTGGAGCCTAGTGCTCAAAGTACCTGCCACGCCGGTGCCAACGGGCAAAAGGGGAAGCTCTTCGGAGGAAGTCAGGCAGTTCGGGTTAGTGCACAGCAGAAGGAGAACAGGTTCCGCAACTCAAACGCAGCCTCCACAGCGGGCAGAAGCAGAGCGCGAGTACGGCCAAAAGGGTGCTGTTTTTACACAGCAGGGAAAAGCAATGGGATACTGCAGGAGGGCGACCAGATCCTAGATATACTACTCACCGGTCCCCGAAGCAAGCAGACCCAGGCTTCTCCACGTTAGATTCAGCAGCTGGCAGGTTCAGAAGAGCAGGGAACGCCTCGTAGTCGTGTAGAGCAAAAAGACGTCCCAATCGACGAAACCAGCACAGTTTTGTTGCCGCAGCAGGACAACGGAGCGGCTGTGTGTATTCAAGCCAAATGTACACTCCTCCCTTCAGACCTGGGGACGCCAAGCGTACGAAGCGTGGGAGAGTGACAAGGACTCGAAATACAACACAACCTGGCGGCAGTTGCAGAGCAGGACTCCCTTGTAAGATGGTCAGTCAACTGGATGGCCCAGAGACACTTCCGAAGGCTTACTTGGCAGGAGATGATGAAGTCGCCGGGAATAGCTGGTCCTGCTATTCCAAAGGTCGAAGCACCAGTACAGGCCTTCTGGTTCGATCCAAGGAGGAAAGGGTTTCACAGGACGACAGCAGTGCAAAGGAGGATTCCTTCAGCGGGTCACCAGCGATTCCTCGGTCCAGCCTCTTGGTTGCAGGATACTTGGCTCCTGTATTCCTTCGTTCGTGAGAACTCAGGAGATCGACATGGTAGTGGTGTTTCCAGCTCCCTCTTATCCACGGTTCCCTTCGCGCCAAAACGGAGGGGAGCCAATGGGAGATCCGCTCATCAACACACATACCATACGTGGACCAATCACGGACCACGGTGGTCCCAGGCATTCACACCACCCTAGACTCTCTGGCACCCAGGATGTGTATTGGGACCAGACATCCGAGCCCACACCCTGGAGGCACACAAACGACATGTAGAAGCCCGCGAAAGCATCTGCGTTTCGCGGGAAAGTACATGCCCAAATAAGGAAGGCCCCGGGTCGCCCGACCTGGGGAAGGTGAAGGGAGCAAGACAGTCAGTGGACAGGACAAAGGAGCCTCGTGGTCTGGCCATTTTGGGAGCCAGGCCACCATTTTGGGTTCAGGGCAAAAACGTGCTCAGAACGCCAAAAGGAGCTCAAAATAAACAAAACGATCGCTGCCACCATTCGAGTCCCTGAATGACTTGCACCGATCAAATACCATCCTAAAAGAGTATCTAGGGTCTGTAGAAGGCTAGAGACCGAAGAGAGCTGTAACTTAGCTTACAGTGCCCTCTTGTGTCATGTTGCACAAAAGCCGCAACATGATAAAGGAAACTACGGGAAACAGCGTTCCCCGGTACTGACTGTCTTAAGGGCATGTCAGTTTCCCCGTAAGAAAGGAGCGAAAGCCCAGAGGAGTGCGGCAGAAGGCTGCATTTCTCTGGCAAAGTCAAGAACAAGGTTAAAAACAATAGCAACAAGTTTAGGGGTTGCCACATGGAAGGAAAATTCCCTACAATTACGAAATCTTTCCTAACACTCGCCCCTCCCAGACTATGGACAGGGGGAACTAATCCACCCCTGGATGAGTCTCTTGTTCAGGTCGGTTAAACATTCTGGACAACCCATCAGCATTGCTATGTTGGACACCTGGCCTATGCTCAATAGTGAAGTCGAAGCCTTGTAGACTTATGGACCACCTAAGCAACTTTGGATTCTCCCCCTTCATGTTCATTAGCCACTTTAACGGCTTATGGTCAGTCTGCACAGTGAAGTGGGTCCCATAGAGGTAGGGCCTCAGCTTCCTTAGGGCCCACACAACAGAGAAACATTCCTTCTCTACCGTGGACCATCTGAGCTCTCTGTCCTTAAGCTGGCGACTAATAAAACCGATAGGGTGTTCCTTACCCTTCTCATCTACTTGTGATAGTACAGCTCCTATCCCAGTGTCAGAGGCATCCGTCTGCACGATAAAAGGTCTTTGATAATCAGGGGCCCTGAGCACAGGCGCCTGGCACAAGGAGTCTTTTAAGCCATTGAAGGCCTTCTCACACTCGTCGGTCCAAGTTACCTTCTTGGGTTTCTTCGGAGTTGTGAGGGCAGTCAGAGGAGCAGCTATGGTGCCATAGTCTGCCACAAAATTGCGATAATAACCCGTGAGTCCTAAGAAGGCTCTCACTTGGGTTTGCGTAGTGGGGGTAGGCCAGTCTTGTACTGCTTGTACTTTACTGGGTAGAGGCTGTATCCTCCCTCCACCTACTTCATGTCCAAGGTAAACCACTGAGCCTTGTCCAATCTGGCATTTACTAGCCTTTATGGTCAAGTGGGCTTTCTGAAGAGCCTGGAGCACAATCCTGAGGTGTTTCACATGGTCTTCCCAGGTGGCACTGAAAACTGCTATATCGTCCAGATATGCAAGACAGAATTCGTCCAACCCATTCAACACATGATTCACAAGCCTCTGGAAAGTGGCAGGTGCATTCTTCAACCCGAACGGCATTACCCGGAATTGGTAAAGGCCGTCTGGAGTAGAAAATGCTGTCTTCTCCTTGGCATGTTCTGCTAAAGCTATTTGCCAATAGCCAGCAGTGAGGTCAAACGTGCTGAGGTACTTGGAGGCACCCAAAGTATCCACCAGCTCATCTGTTCGAGGCAAGGGGTGTGCGTCTGTCTTGGTGACAGCATTCAGAGCCCTGTAATCCACGCAGAACCTCAATTCAGAAGTGCCTGCTTTTGGAACCAACACCACTGGACTGGACCAAGGACTACTAGAGGGTTCAATCACCCCAAGGTCTAACATCTTGTTGACCTCGGTCTTAATATAAGACCGTACTTTATCTGACATCCTGTATCCCCTACTTTTGGTAGGTACACTGTCTCCTGTGTCAATGTTATGTTTGCACCAAGGTGTCAAACCAGGGGACTGTGAAAACAGGGGGGAAAACTGCCTAAGCAAACTTTTCACCTCAGCCTGCTGATCAGAAGTCAGGTGAGGGGCCACTCGGACACCCTCAACGGAGCTATCTGAAGGACCGCTCTGGAACAGGTCGGGGAGAGGTTCAGACTCCTCTTCCTCAACGTCTGACGCCAGTAGCAGTGCTGCGATTTCGACTCTTGGGACGAAAGCCTTCAGCCTATTCACGTGAAACACTTTTGGAGCCTGTTCAGGCCTTCCAAGGTCCACTAAATAGTTCACCTCACCCAGGGGCTCCACCACTGTGTAACGGCCTGACCATTTGTCCTGTAAAGCGCAAGGCCTTATTGGATTCATGATCAGGACTTGCTGACCAGGTGTAAAGTTGATGAGGGAAGCTTTCTGGTCGTACCAATGTTTCACCAGCGCTTGCCCTGCCTTCAATTTATCACTAGCCAAGCCCATCAGAAGTACCATCCGTTTTCTGAGCCCTAGCACATAGTCAACTACATTGGTA
This sequence comes from Ambystoma mexicanum, assembly GCF_040938575.1. Taxonomy (NCBI): domain Eukaryota; kingdom Metazoa; phylum Chordata; class Amphibia; order Caudata; family Ambystomatidae; genus Ambystoma; species Ambystoma mexicanum. Next base: position 1,190,663,327 of record NC_090931.1, on the reverse strand, counting down.
GTAACAGGGGGAGTGGGCATCTCCCATCCCTCTTTGACGATGGCTAAGGGTCCCCGTACGGGATGACCGAACAGAAGTTCGAAGGGGCTGAAGCCAACACCCTCCTGTGGTACCTCTCGGTAGGCAAACAGCAAGCATGGTAAAAGAAGATCCCATTTTCTTCTCTGGGGCTCCTCCAGAGCCCCAATCATGCTCTTTAACGTTCTGTTGAAACGTTCCACCAGACCATTGGTCTGGGGGTGGTATGCAGAAGAGAACTTGTAGGTGACCCCACATTCTTTCCACATAGCCTGCATATACTTCGACATAAAGTTGCTGCCATGATCTGACACAACTTCTTTAGGGAAGCCAACCCTAGTAAATATGCCGAGTAAAGCTTTTGCAACTGACTTGGCAGTTACAGTTTTCAATGGGATGGCCTCAGGATACCTGGTTGCATGGTCGACCAGCACCAGGATAAACCTATTGCCCGAGGATGTTTGCGGGTCAAGGGGACCAACGATGTCGATCCCTACCCTTTCAAATGGTACCCCCACAACTGGGAGCGGTACCAACGGAGCTTGGATTGTCGCGCCAACCTTACCAGACAACTGGCAGGAGGCACAACTCCTGCAGTGACTTTCTACTTGCACCCCCATCTTGGGCCAGTAGAAGTGCATGGATAACCTTTGCTTGGTCCTCTTCATACCAAGGTGACCAGCAAGGGGAACTTCATGCGCCAACTGCAGGAGGAAGGGCCTAACAGCAAGGGGAACCACCAACCTCCTATGGTCTCCTTCTGTAGACTCTGTGGGCTCACTATACAGGAGTCCACCTTCCCAATAAATCCTATGCTTCCCAGGAGGTTCACCCTCAAGCTGGGAGCAGGCCTGTCTCCTTAGGCCTTCCAGAGATGGGCACTCACGTTGGCATTTACTGAATTCGTCCCTATCAGGACCTCCTTCAACTAACAAGTCTTTTAGTTCAGGATGATCGTTGGGGTCGAATACTTCAGGCATCGCCACCTCCTCGTCAGGCCCGGGCGATTGACCAACTTCCTCCACCGCAGTGGTAGGCGAGCTCGGGGGAATATTCTCTTTCCCTCGTCTTGACTTGTAGACTCCTTTCGCCTTGGGTTTACCCTTCGGCTGGGGCGGCGTATTGGACTTGGCCAATGCTGCCCGTGCTTGAGACCGTGTGTAGGGTCTTTCGGCAGTGTCTCCTACGAGCCCTAAAGCTCTGAGATCATTACCTAATAAGACCTTTCCCGGGACGTTTCTCTGAATGCTCACTGGAATCCTGACTGCTGTACCATTTAAAGTTAGATTAACAGGGATCACGGGAAACATACGGAGGGGGCCGTCAGCCAACTTAGTGGGCATCAGAGTAGCTCTGGCAACTTCCTCTGAGTCTACCAAGGTAGAATCCACTACAGTTCAACTGCACCCACTATCCCTAAGAGCTGGAGTATCCACTCCATTGATCAGCACACTGTCTTTAAAGTAGTGCTTGGTATTATCCGGAATCCTAGCATAAGCCTCTGCGACTTTAGGCTCCCAGGAACCCAGGGACACTAAAACTACCTCAGCCTCTATTCCGCTGGGAAATGAGTCTGAGGAGAAGGATGCTCCTGTAATCTCTTCTTCCTCGTAGGAGGAGAAGGCCAGATTAGCGGAGTGGACCCCCAAAGGTCTAACCTTACAACGGGGATCCCCCTTCACATGGTCAGTTGCTCCACAAGAAAAACAAGCCCCAGTGGGTCTGTTTACGTAGGGAGGCTTATTGTAACCAGAGTTCTGTTTTGGAGGCGGACCTCCACTACCCTGTGAGTTCTCTTGTGTCTTACCCTTGTTTTTCTTTTTGTGGCCCTTATGGGAAGAAGATTTAGCAGATTCCCCACCCTCCATATCTTTGGACTTTTTCCCTTCCTCCTGCTTACCAGGATGAGTTTTGTCCTTATGGGACACTCGATGTGACACCCATAAGTCTGCTGCAATGGCCAGCTTCTTAGGATCTATCTCCTTCGAATCGGCCAAATGCTGCTTAAGCTCCGGGGAAGAAGAAGCAAAAATGTGTTCCAGCATGACAAGATTTATCATGCCGTCGAAGGTAGAAACCTTATAGCCTTCGACCCAGCCAGTTAAGTTTTTCAAAGATTCAGCGACATAAGATACCCAAGTACCACCTTCCTTTTTCTTATACTCTCGAAAACGCTTTAAATATTGGGCCGGAGTCTTCCCAAACTTTAAAATGAGAGTCTGCTTTAACATTGCGAAATCAGCCCGCTCAGCCTTCGACATTTCCATAATGGCACTACAGCCAGAATGGGGCAGTCTACTGAGCAACCACGCAATCTTATCAGCATTGTCAACTTCCTGGACCTCGCATGCATACTCAAACGCATTCAGCCAGTCCATAATGTCATTCCTCTCTTCATACACACTGAGCAGATCTTTTGGAAACCGTGGATGAGAGGAGGCCCCAGACCCATGTCCAGGACCCTTGGATCCATTTGCAACCTGAAGCTTGGCCAGTTCCAACTGGTGATCCCTGTCTTTCTGTTTTTCTGCCTGTTCGATTTTTAGTTTGGCTATGCTGAATTCAAGCTCCTGCTGCCTAAACCGCAGCTCTTGCTTCTTGAATTCAAGCATAGCCTCCCCATCAACACTGGCAGAGGAAACATTAGACATCACATCCTCCCTGTCCTCGTGGTCGCGATGGATCAGTGCAGCGGCAGAACCGTCGGTTCTGCCAGTGAGAGCAGCCCCACCACCTTCTGCACTGTCCTCGGAAGTTATAGCGTCAAGCTGCGCTTCTTGCCACGCCACGATTCTCTGGATCATTTCCAATTTTGTGCCTTGAGAGGAAACACCTCTCTCCGCACACATCTTTTTCAGCGTTTCTGATTTGGAAGCATTTAAAGTTAACAACGTATTTGTTTCCATACTGTTTGATAGGACTATGGCCTTTTTAAAGTTATATTACAACAATTCACTACGTGTACTGTTTGGAATAACCTGAAATGCCTTAGTTCGAGCGCAACACTGGATACCTTCAGTCGTATCCCACCGCTGTACACCAATTTGTTAAGATGGATTTCTGAACTCTGTCCTGGTGGCGCAGAAGTTCAGAAGGCCAACCTAATTACTTGGAACAGGGTAACCTCTGGACAAGCCAGACCAATCAAGGTAGCGATCGCGGCGGTCAAGACTAGGTCTCAAGAGGGGTGAGGATGACTGAAAGCCCGCAATGAGCACACAAAGCAAGAGCGCTTACAAACTACTCCAAACAGTTGTTATATCAAAAATAGATACACATTTATTTTAAGGCCTTTAAAACAATGACCGTAGCGAGAAAATCACAATATCACAATATTAAACCAACACATACCATATCAACACAATATATATACAAATACACAGTCGCAAGCGTTTAAAGCACGAAATATGTAGTCCACCTGAAAGGAAAGGAAAACAGGCAGTGCGATAACGCTTTAGACTCAGTTCGCCTTCAGAGGCACCTAACTAGATGGAAGTCCGAGCCCTGCGAAGAGTGGAGCCTAGTGCTCAAAGTACCTGCCACGCCGGTGCCAACGGGCAAAAGGGTAAGCTCTTCGGAGGAAGTCAGGCAGTTCGGGTTAGTGCACAGCAGAAGGAGAACAGGTTCCGCAACTCAAACGCAGCCTCCACAGCGGGCAGAAGCAGAGCGCGAGTACGGCCAAAAGGGTGCTGTTTTTACACAGCAGGGAAAAGCAATGGGATACTGCAGGAGGGCGACCAGATCCTAGATATACTACTCACCGGTCCCCGAAGCAAGCAGACCCAGGCTTCTCCACGTTAGATTCAGCAGCTGGCAGGTTCAGAAGAGCAGGGAACGCCTCGTAGTCGTGTAGAGCAAAAAGACGTCCCAATCGACGAAACCAGCACAGTTTTGTTGCCGCAGCAGGACAACGGAGCGGCTGTGTGTATTCAAGCCAAATGTACACTCCTCCCTTCAGACCTGGGGACGCCAAGCGTACGAAGCGTGGGAGAGTGACAAGGACTCGAAATACAACACAACCTGGCGGCAGTTGCAGAGCAGGACTCCCTTGTAAGCTGGTCAGTCAACTGGATGGCCCAGAGACACTTCCGAAGGCTTACTTGGCAGGAGATGATGAAGTCGCCGGGAATAGCTGGTCCTGCTATTCCAAAGGTCGAAGCACCAGTACAGGCCTTCTGGTTCGATCCAAGGAGGAAAGGGTTTCACAGGACGACAGCAGTGCAAAGGAGGATTCCTTCAGCGGGTCACCAGCGATTCCTCGGTCCAGCCTCTTGGTTGCAGGATACTTGGCTCCTGTATTCCTTCGTTCGTGAGAACTCAGGAGATCGACATGGTAGTGGTGTTTCCAGCTCCCTCTTATCCACGGTTCCCTTCGCGCCAAAACGGAGGGGAGCCAATGGGAGATCCGCTCATCAACACACATACCATACGTGGACCAATCACGGACCACGGTGGTCCCAGGCATTCACACCACCCTAGACTCTCTGGCACCCAGGATGTGTATTGGGACCAGACATCCCAGCCCACACCCTGGAGGCACACAAACGACATGTAGAAGCCCGCGAAAACATCTGCGTTTCGCGGGAAAGTACATGCCCAAATAAGGAAGGCCCCGGGTCGCCCGACCTGGGGAAGGTGAAGGGAGCAAGACAGTCAGTGGACAGGACAAAGGAGCCTCGTGGTCTGGCCATTTTGGGAGCCAGGCCACCATTTTGGGTTCAGGGCAAAAACGTGCTCAGAACGCCAAAAGGAGCTCAAAATAAACAAAACGATCGCTGCCACCATTCGAGTCCCTGAATGACTTGCACCGATCATATACCATCCTAAAAGAGTATCTAGGGTCTGTAGAAGGCTAGAGACCCAAGAGAGCTGTAACTTAGCTTACAGTGCCCTCTTGTGTCATGTTGCACAAAAGCCGCAACATGATAAAGGAAACTACGGGAAACAGCGTTCCCCGGTACTGACTGTCTTAAGGGCATGTCAGTTTCCCCGTAAGAAAGGAGCGAAAGCCCAGAGGAGTGCGGCAGAAGGCTGCATTTCTCTGGCAAAGTCAAGAACAAGGTTAAAAACAATAGCAAAAAGTTTAGGGGTTGCCACATGGAAGGAAAATTCCCTACAATTACGAAATCTTTCCTAACAGCGACTACAGCAGGCAACCGACTCCATCTGCCAGTCACACAGGGAGGACATGTTGGCGTCCAACAGGGACAGGCGGGCGGCACTGGCGACTCTGCAGGAAGCCATCTCCATAGAGTCCCAGGGCCACAGGGAAGCCCTGAGGCAGTAGCTGCTTCACCTCAGGACGACTCTTGTTGAGCTTGAGGCTTCAACAAACCAAAGGACAGAACAGCAGCTGGAGCGTCTCACCCGTACGCTCTCAGCTGAGATGCAGGCAACTAGGGCGGAGGTCCGGGCATCCCGTGAGCTGTTGCATGGGGACCTCCGCACACTCATCCTCCAGAACGAGACCTACCACACCCTTATGCTTGCAGCCATGGAGGAACAGACTAGGGCCTTGCGTGGGCTGCCTCCCATAGTGCAACCACCTCCGGATGCAGCTGCACAGGGTGATAATAGCGACAGCAGTGATACTCCCACAATAGGCTAGCCGTGTGGGCCATGAGCCCATGGAGGTGTTTTTTTTTCCCAAGATCCACACAGGTGGGTTTTGGTGTGCACCCTGTCCTCGGACCTCCTGGGCGGCCTCCCCAACCCCCCGGGCCCATTAATGGCCATTTTTGATTTTTATTTATTTTTTTATTTATTTATTTATTTTTTGAGACAATGTGTTGCCTTCCGTGGCTCCTGTGGGCATACGCTGCATTGTGGCTGGGCACATGCAGGATTGTCATGTATTTGGTTCAGATGCTTGGGTTTTTGTCACACACACCCCTCCTGCTTCCCGTTTCCATGGGCTTGCAAAGGGTGTGCCCAAGTGACATTGACGTACATGGTGACATTGGACTCCCACTACATGTGTGGGTAGTCTAGTCAATACTGTGTATACATTCCTAGTGCATATTGCTGTTGTGTTGTACACTGCATGTTGCATTGATGTGTAACTCATCATCCGTGTCTACCTCCTAATTTGCAGGTCCTTTCCTCATGTCTACACAAGGCCCTCTAGTTTGGAGATGGGGTCCATGTTGGCAGCAGTGCACCTACAACTCTACATGGCGGCAACACTGTACAGTTGGAAGTGGTGGGAGTGCAGGCATTTCCAGGTGGTGAGACTACTAATTCCTTACATTCGTAATGTCATGTTAATGGTAGTTTTGAGGGTCAGTGGCTGATAAGTGTTACTGCTAAATATCTGCTGAAGTGTGTTGTTGGTCCTGCATTACTGTGAGCATTTCAGGTATCACGAGTTTCAATTAGGGACACTGTACATTGTGACACTTGTGTCATGTTGTGGGGATTACTTTGTTTACCTGCACATAGCATGACATGGCACGGTGTGTCGTGTGGCGGTGCTGGGGATGGGTTGGGTGACATGGCACTCTCCTCATGTTGCATTTTGCAAGTGGGTATTCATTTTAGCTGCTTGAATGTGTTTCTTCACAAAACTGCATTGGTGGTGTCTGTGTAGGTAGGGATGCACACATTGTAACACTTCCAGGTGAACAATCTCAGGCTGATATGGTTTTGGCGGTTGATTCTCCAGACATTCAGGATCAGTGTCAGGTTGAGTCATCATTGATTGTCAGATGGTATGTGCCAGGGCAGTGTGCACTCCACAGGGGTGTGATTTCTAGGTGAAGTAATTAGCCACTAGCTGTGTACGGGCTGCCTCCCCCCATGCCCTTTCCCCTCCCATGCGCAGCGGCCGTGCATGTGGTTGGGGATGGGGGGCCACCACCATGTCCACGGCCAGGCCCCGGCGTTTTGCAACGTTGTGCAGGACACATGCTGCCACTATGATCCTGCACACTACTGGGGGAGCGTATAACAGCTGCCCGCCAGAACGGTCAAGGGAGCGAAAGCGTGACTTAAGCAATCTGAATGTGCGCTCCACTATGCCCCGGGTTGCAATGTGGGCTGTGTTATATCTTACCTCGGGTGGCGTGGTGGGGTTCCGAATTGGCGTCATCATGTGGGGGCTGAGAGGGTAGGCACTGTCCCCTGTGGAGGTGGTGATTGGTATCATTGGTGGGGTTGTGACCTTGCTCAGTATCTGACATGCATGCATGTGCAGTGGCATTCATACTCACCAATCAGCCATGTATCGCCATGCCGCCCAGCTTCTAGGTCCAGGCTTAGGGTGGACATTCGGTAAATGAAGCTGTCGTGGGTGGACCCGGGATAGTTGGCATATACTGAGGTGATGATTTCCTTGGCATTACATACTACCTGCACGTTGATGGAATGCAAGTGCTTGCGGTTCCTATAGATGTGCTCAGATGCCCTGGGGGGACGTAGAGCCACATGGGTGCAGTCAATGGCACCTAGCACTTTGGGGAATCGTGCCACACCGTAAAAATCGAGGGCGGCAGCATGCCTTTCTGCAGGTGTTCTGGGCAGGTATATGTGCCTGCGGACTGATGGGCGTGCAGTGATGATGTTCAAGACCTGGTGTAGGCAGCGTGACTGCGTGGCCTGTGACACCCCTCCCACTATGGCACTTGTCCGCTGAAATGATCCAGTGGCTAAGAAGTGCAGTACATTGAGGACCTTCTCCAGGGGGCTGAGTGCTTGGGAGCACAGGGTGGGTGATGTGAGGTCATCCTCCCACTCACTCACCAGGTCCAGCATTATGTGTGGTGGAAACCTGTACCTCCCATGCACCTGGTCATCGGGCATCCGGAAAAGGCTGGTTCTGGGTGTGAATATTCTGGCCCTGACTATCCTCCTCCTCCTCCTTTGGTAGCCCACGGCCACTGCAGCTAGGAACGGTATATTCATCCTGGCGTCTGAGCTTGTTATTTTGTTTGCGCGCAAATTCATGCGTCGCGGGTCGACGTATGCCTGCTTCCTACTGGCGTACGTGTTTCTTTGCGCGTGTTGTAGGCGAGCGTGTGAAACTTCCCGCGCACCCCTGGAATCCAGTACCCAGGCCAATAGCGTGTGGAAATTCCCGCACACCCCGGTATACACATGCGCTGATGTACTCGCATGTGAAACTTCCCGCGCACCCCTGGAATCCAGTACCCAGGCCAATAGCGTGTGGAAATTCCCGCGCACCCCGGTATACACGTGCGCTGATGTACTCCCGTGTGAAACTTCCAGCGCACCCCTGAAATCCAGTACCCAGGCCAATAGCGTGTGGAAATTCCCGCGCACCACGGTATACACGTGCGCGGATGTACTCGCGTGTGTAAGTGCCCGCGCACCCCAGAAATACACATACATAGGCCAATCGTGTGTACGCGCACTTTTGTCCAATTACACGCGATGACACTCTGATGTGCAGTCTTTCCACGTGTGCTCCGTCATCACGTGCTATGAGGGAAACACCCGTGCGGGTCACGTCACAGATGCGCTTAAGCGCTGAGGGCCTTTGGTCCAATAGAATCGTGTATGCGTGCTGATGCGCTTACACGCTAAGGGCCTTTCCTCGAATTTCACGCTGACGTGCAGGATTTTCACGTGCCAAATCTCTCCGTATCAAGCTGGCCACGCGAAAACACACGGAAGACCACGCTCCTGCCCAGAAGGCCGAATTACTGCCCCCCAGTGCCCCAAGCAGCCTCCCACGTGCCATCTGCTGCTGCTGCCTGCCTGCCTGCCTGCTGCCACCGTGCCCTGCCATTTGGTGCCTGCAAATCAGCCATCTGCAGGGGTCCAGTTGCTGTGTCCACCCCTGCTGGAACGGAAGACTCCCGACCGGGATAACATCGCTCCACAGCCCAGCCCCAGGACCCAGTTGCCCATCCACTCCTGCCTCTGGGGTTGCCATGTCGGGCACTTCCACATCTGGCACCAGTGGCAACCCCAGGCCAGAGGGGCAGAGGGGCACCAGCTTTACTGCCACCGAAGTTGGTGTCCTGGTGGAGCATGTCCTGGGGCAGTATGATGCCCTCTTTGGATTGTCCCGCGCCAGCAAGGAACGACGTGAGAGGATCTGGGCCGACTGTGTGGTTGCCATCAACGCGGAGGGGGTGGCAACCCGGGACGTCCAGAAGATCAAGAAGCGCTGGGAGGACTTGAGGTCCAGGACCCTCGTGAAGGCCAGGCGCCTCGTGGAGGGGGGCCGGGGCCGCATGAGTTCTAACCAGATGAGAGTCCTGGAACGTGTACGCCCAGCGCTCCACGCCCAGATCCTTGAGAGGGAGACCCGTCTGGAGTTGAGCGGTAAGTGTCCAAGCATTGCTGTGTGAGACAGGGCATGTTGCGGTATGCTGGTTGTCTGATACTTGCCTGTATGTGTGACATAGGCCATGTATGCATGTATGTGTGCAGGGACATCATGGTAATGCATGTGCGACCATTGATGTTTGAACCACATGGTTGTTGCATGTGTTTAAATGCCACATGGGGAGCCCTATGCAGATTTTACACATGAGAGCATGCCAGTCTCTGTTCCTGGACATGGGTGGGGGTGAGGGATGGGTGCTGATTCCAGGTACATATATGGTAGCCATGTCTGTGTGCCTGACCTGCGTGTCTGTGACTTGTGAATGCCATGGATGCATGACACATGTGTGTGACAATGCACAGATTCACTGATGCAGCCTAGTTACCCTTGTATCCGCTGTGTTTGGGGTGTATGAGGCCAGATGGATGTGACTGAGGTGAAGTGTGTGCATGTGATAGGCATGACCCATGATGCATGTGAGTTCCATATCATTGTATGTTTCAAGAGTCCATTGGACATGTATGGAAATGTCCATGGCATGCACCATGCCTGTTACTGTGTGTGTTTTGCCTGGACTGACCCATGTGTGGTGGAGGGACATGATGGAAGTGTACTTTGACAGTGGTACTCATCTGCTATTGCTTCCTGTCTAGGGAACCATTGAACAGTACCCTGATGCTTGTGTTCTATGTCTCCCTCTATGCAGCGGCTAGTGAAGAAGAGGGCAGAGACGGCGCTGTGGAGCAAGGCGGCGGGGATGCCCCCACGGCTGCAGCGGAAGGGGTGGGTGAGCCCCCACAGGGGCCTGCTACGGCGGAAGACGGTGAGGAGCCATCCAGGTTGGTGGTTTCCACAGAGGAGGATGAGGCCGCCACTGAGGCACACATGGGGCCTGGTGGGGGCATCCCTGCTGGTGCAAGTGGTGCAGTCCAGGGGCAGGAGGCAGCACAGGTCACCGTGGAGGGGCCTGTGCATGTCGCTGTCCCTGACCCTGTGAGTGCACCACCATGCACCAGCAGGGATGCCCCGTCCCAGGCCCGTCTGCAGGTAGAGGGGATGTCCATGTCACCTGACTCCCCTCCACCTGCGGACAAGGGGACCTGTGTCCGTATGGAGAAGGTCCTGATTGGGGTCGCGATGCGCGCGGGTGCAATTCGTGATGACGTGCGTGCTTCCCGGGAGGAGCACGCACATCATCACGAAGAGCACCGTGCCGACGTGGCCCCATTGGGATCTTCCATGTTCGGGGGTTTCCTGCATGTGTCGGCCAATCTGGCCGCCCTCTCCTCCTCTGTGGAGGCTATACGCCGGTCGTTCTCCTTGCCGTCTTCCGGCCCAGATGCCACAAGGGCCCCCTTTGGACCTGCCCTGACCAATGCAGCCAGCTCGGTGGGGATCCCATCCCTGCCACAGTCGGGAGTCGGAGGTCCAGCAGGGGTGGACACCACAGCAACTGTACCCCAGCAGATGGAGGATGTGCCGGCATCATCAGGCAGGGCACGTGCACGACGGCGTCGGTGGATTCCATCAGCCTTAATGCCGTCGTGCTGGCAGAGGCAGTTGCGTCGGAGGCAGCAGCAGAGTCAACGTGGGAGGCATCATGGCTCGGGGCCATCAACATCGGAGGGGCAGGCATCGGCCGGAGGGCAGGAGGACCCAAGAGAGGAAGTGTCTTCCGTGTGGCTGCAGTTGGGCCAGCAGATAGGTGCGGAGCGGCGGCGGGCGGAAGAGGCGCGGCTCACGATGGTCAGGGCAGAGAACTCCATGTGGAGGGCCCTGAGGCGGGCCGAGTGCCTCGAGGCAATCCGCAGGGTGCTGGAGGAGCAAATGGCGTCGTCCCTGTGGACCCTCGGGGCCATGGAACAGGACCGCCTCCGGGACATAGACGAGGAGTTTGATGATGCCCTGGCCCGGAACACCACGGAGTGAGCCACTGGACTTGCCCGCCGCCTTTGTATATAGTTATTTAGTTTTAGGTTTCATTTGTTTCTTCTTATGATTTGGAGTCGACGGACACTGCTCCACTTTTTGTATATAGTTGCATTTTAGTTAGGGTTTTTTGTAGGTTTCCTTTGTTCAGTTGGGCTCATGGACCCTTGGATGTTTTGTACATAGTTCTTCATTGGATTGTTTTATTTTTTTATTTTTGATTTATTCTCCATGGAGCAATGGTCTTTGCATTTATTTTTATCTCTCGGATTGATTTTATTTTTAATGTGACTTTGAACAACATTTTTTTGGATTTGGAATTGTAGTTTTGATTTTTTTGGACGGACATGCAGCTTATCTTTTTTTCATTGCCATTGTAGTTTGTTTCATTTCATTTGCATTCAATTTTTTTTAATACAATTTTGTTTTCATACTTCACTGTGTGGTATCATCTCATTGGTTTCATGCATGTCATGTTGGGTGTTTTCCCATTCATTTGCAACCATTGTGTGTGACGGACATGGGTTAATTTGCTTTATGAACATTGCGGGTGTAACATGTAATTTCCATTTCCATGTGGGTGAATGGGTTACTTGGTAGGGCCTTTTGGCTGTGGAGGCTGACCATAACGCACATGATTGGGGATTGTGAGGACCTGGGTGCAGGGGGACATGAGTGGGGGCCTGGTGGAGGCTGCCCCTGCACTGCTGGGGGGTGGGGGTGGTGGGAGACATGAGTGGGGGCCTGGTGGAGGGTGCCCCTGCACTGCTGGGGGGTGGGGGTGGTGGGAGAAATGAGATGGACATGAGTGGGGGCCTGGTGGGGGCTGCCCATGGTGGCTGGGGGGTGGGGGTGTTGGTAGACATGGGTGGGAGCCTGGTGAGGGTGCCCCACGCTGCTGGGGGGGTGGGGGTGGGAGGGAGACATGAGTGGGGGCCTGGTGGAGGGTGCCCCTGGATGCTGGGGGGTGGGGGTGGTGGGAAACATGAGTGGGTGCTGGGTGGAGGGTGCCCCTGGATGCTGGGGGGTGGGGGTGCATGGGGACAAGAGTGGGGGCCTGGTGGAGGGTGCCCCTGGATGCTTGGGGGTGGGGGTGGTGGGAGACATGAGTGGGGGCCTGGTGGAGGGTGCCCTTGGATGCTGGGGGGTGGGGGTGGTGGGAGACATGAGTGGGGGCCTGGTGGAGGCTGCCTCTGCACTGCTGGGGGGTGGGGGTGGTGGGAGACATGAGTGGGGGCCTGGTGGAGCCTGCCCCTGCACTGCTGGGGGGTGGGGGTGGTGGGAGACATGAGTGGGGGCCTGGTGGAGGCTGCCCCTGGATGCTGGGGGGTGGGGGTGGTGGGAGACATGAGTGGGGGCCTGGTGGAAGGTGCCCCTGCACTGCTGGGGGGTGGGGGTGGTGGGAGACATGAGTTGGACATGAGTGGGGGCCTGGTGGGGGGTGCCCATGGTGGCTGGGGGGTGGGGGTGGTGGTAGACATGGGTGGGAGCCTGGTGGAGGGTGCCCCACACTGCTGGGGGGGGTGGGGGGTGGGTGGGAGACATGAGTGGGGGCCTGGTGGAGGCTGCCCCTGCACTGCTGGGGGGTTGGGGTGCAGGGGGGGCATGAGTGGGGGCCTGGTGGACGGTGCCCCTGGATGCTGGTGGTGGGGGTGGTGGGAGACATGAGTGGTAGCCTGGTGGAGGCTGCCCCTGGATGCTGGGGGGTGGACGTGCAGGGGGACATGAGTGGGGGCCTGGTGGAGGGTGCCCCTGGATGCTGGGGGTGGGGGTGGTGGGAGACATGAGTGGGGGCCTGGTGGAGGGTGCCCCTGGATGCTGGGGGGTGGGGGTGCAGGGGGACATGAGTGGGGGCCTGGTGGAGGGTGCCCCTGGATGCTGGGGGGTGGGGGTGGTGGGAGACATGAGTGGGGGCCTGGTGGAGGGTGCCCCTGGATGCTGGGGGGTGGGGGTGGTGGGAGACATGAGTGGGGGCCTGGTGGAGGCTGCCCCTGGATGCTGGGGGGTGGGGGTGGTGGGAGACATGAGTGGGGGCCTGGTGGAGGGTGCCCCCGCACTGCTGGGGGGAGGGGGTGGTGGGAGACATGAGTTGGACATGAGTGGGGGCCTGGTGGGGGCTGCCCATGGTGGCTGGGGGGTGGGGGTGGTGGTAGACATGAGGAGGGTGCCCCACACTGCTGGGGGGGTGGGGGTGGGTGGGAGACATGAGTGGGGGCCTGGTGGAGGCTGCCCCTGCACTGCTGGGGTGTGGGGGTGCAGGGGGACATGAGTGGGGGCCAGGTGGAGGGTGCCCCTGGATGCTGGGGGGTGGGGGTGGTGGGAGACATGAATGGGGGCCTGGAGGAGGCTGCCCCTGCACTGCTGGGGGGTGGGGGTGGTGGGAGACATGAGTGGGGGCCTGGTGGAGGGTGCCCCTGTAATGCTGGGGGGTGGGGGTGGTGGGAGACAAGAGTGGGGGCCTGGTGGAGGCTGCCCCTGGATGCTGAGCGGTGGGGGTGGTGGGAGACATGAGTGGGGGCCTGGTGGAGGCTGCCCCTGCACTGCTGGGGGTGGGGGTGGTGGGAGACATGAGTTGGACATGAGTGGGGGCCTGGTGGGGGCTGCCCATGGTGGCTGGGGGTTGGGGGTGGTGGTAGACATGGGTGGGAGCCTGGTGGAGGGTGCCCCACACTGCTGGGGGGGTGGGGGGGTGGGAGACATGAGTGGAGGCCTGGTGGAGGGTGCCCCTGGATGCTGGGGGTGGGGGTGGTGGGAGACATGAGTGGGGGCCTGGTGGAGGCTTCCCCTGCACTGCTGGGGGTTGGGTGTGGTGGGAGACATGAGTGGGGGCCTGGTGGAGGCTGCCCCTGGTGGCTGGGGGGTGGTGGTGGTGGGAGACATGAGGGGGGGCTGGTGGAGGGTGTCCCTGCACTGCTGGGGGGAGGGGGTGGAGGGGGACATGAGTGGGGGCCTGGTGGAGGGTGCCCCTGCACTGCTGGGGGGCGGGGGTGCAGGGGGACATGAGTGGGGGCCTGGTGGAGGGTGCCCCTGGATGCTGGGGGGTGGGGGTGGTGGGAGACATGAGTGGGTGCCTGGTGGAGGGTGCCCCTGGATGCTGGGGGGTGGGGGTGCAGGGGGACATGAGTGGTTGCCTGGTGGAGGGTGCCCCTGGATGCTGGGGGGTGGGAGTGGTGGGAGACATGAGTGGGGGCCTGGTGGAGGCTGCCCCTGGTGGTTGGGGGTTGGGGGTGGTGGGAGACATGAGTGGGGGCCTGGTGGAGGGTGCCCCTGGATGCTGGGGGGCGGGGGTGGTGGGAGACATGAGTGGGGGGCTGGTGGAGGCTGCCCCTGCACTGCTGGGGGGTGGGGGTGGTGGGAGACATGAATTGGACATGAGTGGGGGCCTGGTGGGGCTGCCCATGGTGGCTGGGGGGTGGGGGTGGTGGTAGATATGGGTGGGAGCCTGGTGGAGGGTGCCCCACACTGCTGGGGGGCTGGGGGTGGTGTGAGACATGAGTGGGGGCCTGGTGGAGGGTGCCCCTGGATGCTGGGGGTGGGGGTGGTGGGAGACATGAGTGGGGGCCTGGTGGAGGCTGCCCCTGGTGGCTGGGGGTTGGGGGTGGTGGGAGACGTGAGTGGGGGCCTGGTGGAGGGTGCCCCTGGATGCTGGGGGGTGGGGGTGGTAGGAGACATGAGTGGGGGCCTGGTGGAGGCTGCCCCTGCACTGCTGGGGGGTGGGGGTGGTGGGAGACATGAGTGGGGGCCTGGTGGAGGCTGCCCCTGGATGCTGGGGGGTGGGGGTGGTGGGAGACATGAGTGGGGGCCTGGTGGAGGGTGCCCCTGCACTGCTGGGGGGTGGGGGTGGTGGGAGACATGAGTTGGACATGAGTGGGGGCCTGGTGGGGGCTGCCCATGGTGGCTGGGGAGTGGGGGTGGTGGTAGACATGTGTGGGAGCCTGGTGGAGGGTGCCCCACACTGCTGGGGGGGGTGGGGGTGGTGGGAGACATGAGTGGGGGCCTGGTGGAGGGTGCCCCTGGATGCTGGGGAGTGGGGGTGGTGGGAGACATGAGTGGGGGCCTGGTGGAGGCTGCCCCTGGATGCTGGGGGGTGGGGGTGGTGGGAGACATGAGTGGGGGCCTGGTGGAGGCTGCCCCTGGATGCTGGGGGGTGGGGGTGGTGGGAGACATGAGTGGGGGCCTGGTGGAGGCTGCCCCTGGATGCTGGGGGGTGGGGGTGGTGGGAGACATGAGTGGGGGCCTGGTGGAGGCTGCCCCTGCACTGCTGGGGGGTGGGGGTGGTGGGAGACATGAGTGGGGGCCTGGTGGAGGGTGCCCCTGCACTGCTGGGGGGTGGGGGTGCAGGGGGACATGAGTGGGGGCCTGGTGGAGGGTGCCCCTGCATTGCTGGGGGTGGGGGTGCATGGGGACATGAGTGGGGGCCTGGTGGGGGCTGCCCATGGTGGCTTGGGGGTGGGGGTCGTGGTAGACATGGGTGGGAGCATGGTGGAGGGTGCCCCACACTGATGGGGTGGTGGGGGTGGTGTGAGACATGAGTGGGGGCCTGGTGGAGGGTGCCCCTGGATGCTGGGGGGTGGGGGCGGTGGGAGACATGAGTGGGGGCCTGGTGGAGGGTGCCTCTGGATGCTGGGGGGTGGGGGTGGTGGGAGACATGAGTGGGGGCCTGGTGTAGGGTGCCCCTGCACTGCTGGGGTGTGGGGGTGCGGGGTGACATGAGCAGGTGTGCAGGGTAGTCCCCTGTGTTGTCGGCTGCCTGCAGGGGCCGTGGAGGGTGTACAGGGAATACCTGGGAGCACACAGCCAAATCGCATGTAGAATTTCCCGCGTACCCCTGTATCATACACGTACCCAGCCAAATTGCGTGTGGAAATTCACGTGCACGTACCCTGCCAAATCGCGTGTGGGACTTCCCGCGCACCCCTGAGATCCACGTACCCAGCCAAGTCGCATGTGGAAATTCCCACGCACGTACCCGGTCAAATCACGTGTGGTCCTTCCCACGCACCCCTGATATCCACGATCCCTGCCAAATCGCGTGTGAGACTTCCCGCGCACCCCTGAGATCCACGTACCCAGACAAATCGCGTGTGGAAATTCCCGCGCACGTACCCGGCCAAATCGCGTGTGGAACTTCCTGCGCACTCCTGAAATCCACGTACCCTGCCAAATCGCGTGTGAGACTTCCCGCGCACCCCTGAGATCCACGTACCCAGACAAATCGCGTGTGGAAATTCCCGCGCACGTACCCAGCCAAATCGCGTGTGGAACTTCCCACTCACCCCTGAAATCCACGTACCCTGCCAAATCGCGTGTAGGACTTCCCGCGCACCCCTGAGATCCACGTACCCAGACAAATCGCGTGTGGAAAGTACCCAGACAAATGGCGTGTGAAACTTCCCGCACACCCCTGAAATCCACGTACCCTGCCAAATCGCGTGTGTGACTTCCCGCGCACCCCTGAGTTCCACGTACTCAGACAAATCGTGTGTGGAAATTCCTGCGCACGTACCCGGACAAATCGCGTGTGGAACTTCCCGCGCACCCCTGAAATCCACGTACCCTGCCAAATCGCGTGTGAGACTTCCCGCGCACCCCGGAATACACGCACACGTTATTTTTCAGTCAGGGGGTGTCCGTGTTTGTGGGTACCCCTTTGCACGTCATTTGTCCTGGAGGGCCACAGTATAGGACATTCATCATGGCTGTATATAGGTGCTATTTGTTGGCGCACCTTTTGGCGCACATGTATTACAGGCGCAGAGACGCTACCGCCTGCTTTCTTGTGGCGGTCGTGTTTGTGCCTGTGCGCTGGTTTGACCGTGCGCTTTTTTGCCCTATTCGATTCCATGAATACGGGTTGTAGGCGAGCGTGAGGGCGTTCCGCGCACTTGCACCCTGTACTTCCCCCTTGACGCCCACATTTTGGCAAGTTTTTCCCCATTCCGAGTGTTACGCCCCGTGTTCCGCCTACTTTTGTTGTGTGCGCTGCGCTATGTGCGATTTTCGCTGTGGCCTGTGCGATTTTCGCTGTGAACTGGCGCACGCCGTTAGATGGCCTGTGCGCCAACGTGCGCCGCGCACTTTTTTAGCGCACATCCGATGGTTTTCTCGCGCACGGCCTTCCATGAATCGATGTGTGCTGCTTTTCGTGCGATTTTTGCACTTGCACTGCGATTTTCGCTATTCCACTGCGATTCGCACGTTTTTGGAAACTTGCGCCACGCTAATTATTCCATGAATCGGCCTGCAAGTCGGAGACAAGGTTTGGTTAGCATCCAAAAACATCCCCCTGAAAGGACCATGGGCCTTCCATCCTAGATATCTGGGATCCTACACTATCAAGGCTGTGATGAACCCTGCAGCTATGAAATTAGAATTTCCGGTCCACATGAGGATCCACCCGGTGTTTCATGTCTCCCTCCTAAAACCATTGAGACCAGGTACGCGGATCGATACTCCACTGGATCCCGAAATAGTTGAAGGAGAACCAGAATAAAAGGAACCTAGACTCTAAGATGGCCCGGTCCAATTTATACTACCTTGTAGACTGGAAAGGTAATGGACCCCAAGATCGGACCTGGGAACCCAGTGAGCATGTCCACGCTTCACTATTAATAAGGCAGCTCAACCGCAATAACCCCTCTAAACCAGGGCCAGGGAGGAAACCACCCATGAGAGGGGCCTTGAGGGGGATTGCTGTCATGGCCACAGGCCCCTTGAACACAAAAACCACACCATCTAGTGATGGGGGCAAGGGGTCACTTGACTCACTTATATCCCTTTGGGACCTATAAACACAGGGGCCCTGGCTGGACTCAGTCCTGGCACCTTTGGTGCCAGGCTCATATAGAGATGTGAGCAGGAACACTTTATTTCAGTGCAGGAGTGCTTTTACTTTATTTCAGTGCAGGAGTGCTTTTATTTTACAAGAACTTTCCAGGAGCGAAAGCCTTTATTCCAGACAATCTCCTCATGTGCTGACTCATCAGGTTTGGCAGAGTGTGGCAGGCAGGCTGAACCTGGTGGGCGTGGCTTCAGAAGCTCAGCAATATAAGCTGCTCCATCCTTAAGGCCTGTGCTTCGCGTTACTGTGCACTCGCGTGCAACGTGACGCTCACCGCCGCTTGGACCAGTTTACTTACCTTTGAAACCAGGTTTTCTCCTGCATACTCACCTCCAGGAAACCAGTGTTTTTTTGCTTCATCTGCAGACGCATCTCCTGATATCCAGCGATCTTGATCCTGACGCTGCATCACCACACTCCACATCCACAAACTCGGACCCTGTGAAGATCAAGAAAGACAAGGTTAGAACATCCGTCCTAAGGCCCCGCCACATTTGAACCCCATGCCCCCTAGTTAACAATTTACCAGCTACTGTGCTGCTGCAGCTTTGTTCCTCATTCCCTCTGGCTGTCGACTCAAACTCTGCATCTTCTGCCGGTCTGCAACATCACCTGCCAGGGAAGAAAGCAAAAGAGCAAACATCAAAAGAGGAACAGACAGCAATACAAGAAAATGAACTTTACAATACAACAAAAACAGACGAGGAAAGACAAAGGCAAACAGGAACACTTACCTGAAGTATAGTGACTTAGTCGTAGCAGGATTGGACTACCACGGGCAAGAGACCAGTGAAGGAACTCGGTCCAGATCATACAAGTGCCCCTGCCAGAAGCAGCAGGATGGAGTGCTCACCAAAACTAATCAACAAGTGAGCTTTCCAGGGACAGCGCATCCCACGGGTACCACGGTTTGGGAGAAGGGGTCTGGAAGGGGATCAGGCGCACAAACTGGCATACTTACGCCCCCTATTGTCCACACAGGAGCTGTCCTGAGCAGCATCACCTATTATGACCTGTCACCACATGAGCGCAGAGGGCAAAGTCGGACCTGAGCGTCCTCACCCCCGGGAGGGTTACAACCATGCCCCAATGCCTCTGCAGAGACCAGGTGAGCGTAACAGCCAGCCATTTATTTCTAAGTCCTGAAATTTTAGGAGATACTAGGCCTGCAGATGACAAATATTCTATTGCATCTGCCAAGTACATGTTAAAGAGCAGCAGTGCTAACATGTGTCCTGGGAGGATAGCTCAGTGGCAACGTGCACACCTTGGAAGCAAGATGACATGAATCAACAAAATTTTGATCCCCGGGTCCACGCTTAAAAACCTCTGGGTGTTTAATCACGTTATAAATAAGGAACTAAGCCAAAAACAATTACGCAACTAAAAAGCAAACAATTCCTGTAATAGCGCTTCGATGCCAATGGGCTGTGTGAGCGCTTTAAAAATGTAGAGTAAATAAATAAATAAATGCACCCTTGTCGAACAACCCTGCCCAGTGGGATGCTTTCGGAGTGGGACCCTGAATGGTTTAAACACACTCTTAGTGTAGTTTCTGAGTACAAAGCAATTATCATTCTGGGTAAACCCCTCGGTATTCTCCATGATTTAAGTTTACACCATAAAAGGCCCATATCTACCGCGTCAAAAGTGGCCATAAGGTCAAGAGATGCAACATACACACTCTCATATGTATGGTTCCATGCCAGCTTTCTCTTTACTAAAGTCGTTAAAGTTTAACTCATCTTTATTATCACACACTTCAATTAACCCCTGTTGACCCCCAGGTTCCCCTAAAAAGACTCTAGAGAAATGGGAAACCCACATTGCCTCGTCAACTCTAGTCACCTGTAAACCTGGCTGAATATAATCTAATGCATTTATGATTTTCCAAAATGCTCTACTATCTTTGTCTTTAAGGCACCAGAGAATTGCCTCTGCATCTTCCTACGTAAACTTATTTCTTGTTTGATAGAGCCAGTTCTTAAACGATTGTCGTGCCCTACGCATCCATTCCAGCCTATCCATGTTGGAAATAGAAGATGCTGTTTTGTAGTGACTAATTGTTTTCCGCATTAGTTTCATAGAAACCACTACCTCTTCACTATACACATGAGCATAATGAATGTGTCTCTCTCCCTGATTGCCATTCCTAAGATGTTTACCCTCTAGTAGTATTGAGGTTACCAGTTTCCCAAACTTTGCTGATGTGAGAACATGGTATCTCCATTCTTCAGAGTTTGCATTCAGATAACTAAAAAGTGAATGAATAAATCTCACCAGAGAACCCCCATTTCAAGAGATCCTATTCCCACTAATATTACCAACCAGGTCCTTAGATACTGCTAACCCAGACCGCACTTCCCCCTGAATGAGTTCAATCTGAAAAACTGTTTTCATCTGTGCATGGTCACTATGAGTGCTAATATAAGTCTCAAAGCATAAGCATCTAAAGGACAGCCAATCATCAGTGAAAACATAATCCAAGATGGATGAAGAAAGACTGTTGGTCCATGTAGGATCAATAGTCGGTCCCCAATCATTTAATTGCTATGGGCCGAGCCCCACAAAACATGCAGACCAAAGCATGACATGGTTGTTCTTTCTCCCGTTATTCTTGTTACCCCATTCATACCCTTTTAAAGTTTGGAATTAAGATCTCCTGCTTAGATGACATGTCTCCTGATTGGATTGGAGTAGTACACCATGCAAAAACAAGGTCTTGCAAACCCTGCAGAAATTATTCTAATTCAGACAACCTATCATGCCAGTGGACATTAATTATCAACAACTCCAACCGACCTTCTGTTGAAGTTATTTCAATAGTCGTAGCTAGAGCACCTGAACTGATATCTCTAGTTCCTATGAATTCAAGTGCTGGGAATTCCTTTATGAGTGTGAAGAGACCCCCCAAAGGATAGCCTTTTGGACCCTTAATTGATAATTGACCAGTCACAAGGAAACCCTCAAATGTGGGAAGCTGCATCAACCATATTTCTTGCAGGGTAATTACAAGAAATTACCTCAAACAGTGCATAACCTCCACTGAGACAAAGAGGCGCCCATGCCCTCTAACGTTCCAACTGACTAAGCTTAATAGCTTCTTTTTGAATAAGTCTACCTTGGGATACTCTCCACTGGTTCAGTAGCCCATTAGACCGTTGATCAGCCAGGACCAATCATTGGATACCTCAGAGCGGGTCATGTTCTGTTGGAGGTCTTGGATTAGGGCTCGGGCATTAGGATCCCTCGTAAAACTCTGCCTTTCATGTGGAGTCTGTACCCCCTTGATAACTCTGGACACATCAAAACCCTGTACTCTAATGCCATCACATTCCTTCAATATGATACCAGCCACTAAACTTGAAATGAGGACAACCACAGAGCGTGCCAAATTGTGTCTGTCAGGAAAATTCACCTTCAATATATCTGAAGAGGCAATACCTGATAACTTCAGAATCTAGGAGAGTAAGTGAAGAATGGTTGTGCGCCTAAGAACAACTGCATTATTCTCTCTTAATATACTTTCAAAGACCAAGGTGTGGTTTGGTTGCAACAGGGGCTAAAGCACTTTTCAGGGGCCATCACCTGAAGACCCGATACATTTTTTCTTTCCTATTATATAGTCTTTTGGTCTGTATTCCCACCAAGGTTTTTCGCTCAGCGAATTTCCATCAATCAGATAGGATTCTAATTGAAACTTTTGTGGTGATAGGCTCTTTATGATAGAATGATGGCTAGTACATGATTTAATAATGCTCCGATCACTCGTCATGTCCGGGGATGTATAAAGCGAAACATATTTTCCCTGTCCTATTATTTTATGCTCATCGCTCTGTCTATTCAAGATTTTTGTGATGGGTGGAATTGTTAACACAGATGTCTTTTGGGAGGGGGGAACGTCCATTTTTTCTCATCCATTGTGTGAGTAATTTGAACTTGTTTCTGCCCCTGACACCATTACCCCCATTAACACCTCACTGACCGAGCACATCAATGCAGGGCAACAACTGAATGCCTCTTGATGATCGTTCTGACTTATAACATTCCAAATTACAAGTTTTTTTTCCAATTCTATCTCAGACTTTTTAATAATCTCTTTTGCTTAGATTTGCCATGTTCAATTCTATCATTTAAAGCTGACAAATTTCCACCAGGCGGAAGTGTAGATTTTAACACTGGAGTCTCGGCAAATGATTCCCAGATTTTAAAAGGGCTGGGTTTTGGGGCATCTTTAAATAGTATGTCCATAACTACCGGTTGATTTAAGAAGGAAGACATAAAGGACTTAGACCCACCCCCATAAATTTAGGGGGTGGCAAGTTCTTAGATTTCTTCTTAGCGTGATCTCCCCTCACCTCTATCAATTTCCTTTTTTAGATGTATAAGTTATTATCATCAGCAAACCTGCAGGTTCCACCTGACCACTGAGACTGCCGATGGATAAAACCAAAACTCCTTACCAAATGAATCGTATTTCTGCTATCAATCTCCTGGTTACCACCCTGCACCTTAGAGTGCTTTGCATCCTCCATATCCGTTAATAGAAAGTCATTTCCACAAGTTTTGTCTCCCTTACCTCCCTTCCCTGTCATACTTGCTCTCCTAAGTTCAAGTTGGGAGAGCTTAGCTTCCTGACTCTGCATTGGCTTGAATATCTCGATCTTTCCCACCGCTGACTGTAGGACAATGGCATTTTGCCAAAAGTCTTCTTTTATGCCCTCATACAGGAAAACCAGGATACACAAAACTTGATTGATTTCCAAAAGTGTCTGATATGTTGGAGCCTGCCACTGGAAACTCTTGGCCGAATTAGAAAGGGACGGGAGGGAGGAGAAACAAAGAAAGATGTATCAAAATCTGTCTCCCCTCTCTCCATATCCCCCACAGTTAGATTATTACCAATGGATTCTCGAGAGGAAATATCATACACTGAGAAATTTTGCTCAGTAATAGATGACTGGTTGGGCATATCTTTTGGAAGTATGGTATTAGCCTCTAGTGAACCCCTTGGGGTTTCATCGATAACCACTCTTCCCTTTGGCCTCTTTTTAGGGAAGAAGAATGAGGTTATCAGCGACCCCCTTTTTCCCCTTACCTTTACTGGTTTCGGGAGGTGCTGTTGACCAAGGGGACATTATGGTTCTCTACTCCCAAAGTGCTTGCTTGGATAGGCAATACATCTTGAGTAGATTCTTGACAATTTAAATTAGAAATCCCCTCAGGAAACAGAGGGAGGGGCATTGACAGGGTCAATAACATCTTGGCATCCGAGATGTATTGAGGTTTGCCCATGTCAGTTGTATAACTTGCCCAACTCCTTAATTCACGCATAGTAGGCACTGTAAAAGGGAAACACAAAGGGTCCCAAGGAATCTGACTCACTCAAAAACATTCACACCTTGTGCCCACAACTCTCCCAGATAATGGCAAACAAAATTTAAAAAATGTGGGTTTACAGTTAAAATATATGATCTTAAAATTTGACAGTAACGACTACACTCTACAGTCACTACATAGATCCTAGGCTTTTGTTGTTATTCATTTAGTGAGGAAATTTCACCAAAGCTCCTGAGAGCCTAGCAAACAGTTCCACCTAGAACAGAATGGACTGACGTAATGTTTAAAATCCATTCCCCATAAATATTTTAACACAGGTGATGCGATTCCAGCAATTGATTAAGACACAGCCACTTTAAAATATGAATTCACAGTTATACTTAAAAGTTCAACTTTCTAGTACTGTTCCATGACTTTCTGAGGTCGACAGTTCAAATGAATTTGCACTTATGAG
This sequence comes from Ambystoma mexicanum, assembly GCF_040938575.1. Taxonomy (NCBI): domain Eukaryota; kingdom Metazoa; phylum Chordata; class Amphibia; order Caudata; family Ambystomatidae; genus Ambystoma; species Ambystoma mexicanum. The sequence continues at coordinate 1,190,639,450 of NC_090931.1, read as the reverse complement.
TTAGGGCTCATACATTAAGGCACAACCCACTCTCCGGTTCACAGCAATAAGCAAATAACAATATAAGTATTGTCAGAGCTCAAAGGCTTCACTCACCCACAGTCGCTGCGACACACAGCAGTTGCAGATTGGTGAATAAAAAGACTGCTATTAGATGGAGCTTAAAGGCTTTACTAGCCCAAAGTCAATCTGGCACAAAACAGTGACCAATTAGCAGAAACATTTAAACAAGCAGTTGAGCGATGGAGTTCAAAAGCTGTATTCACTCGCAGTTACTCTGGTGCAAAGCAGTTACCAGGATTCTGAAAGAAATTCAGAAAAAACGTTGTTCAACCCCAAATGTTTCTCTAATCAACTGCCTGTCTGGCAGTCATATATACCGCACACAAGATTTCATTCAATTGAGAACCAAAACTCAAAATATTGGAAGTGCTGTTGGTTCCTCAAATCACAGTTCAAAAGTAACGTAGTAAACCAATTAAGGATTGTGCATCAAGTACATCGAGCAGGCACTTGCACATCATAAATGGTTTAAGAAAAAAGAGCACTTAGCTATATTGGTACCCAAAAGTTGATCTCAAATTCAGGAGACGGTGCTCAGAGAGGAAAGGTGACGTCGTCCACACTACGGGAAGGTTTTGCTTACCCGGCAATCCTTTGCTCTGAAGGGTCGGCACGGGAGTGGTTCAGTTCCCCTTCTCCAGCTGACTGCTGTGCTGTACTCAAGAGCTCCACTGTTGCCTCCCAAACACGCAGAACACTCTGCCAAACACTCTGCCACGCTCTGCTCATGGCTAGTGATTTTGAGTGTTTTTAGCTCCTCCTCTCTCACTGAAGGGTGTAGATAGACTAGCAATCCTTCTCCAATGACGCAAGTAAATCCAGATGACACGGTGCACAGTGCATGCACCAAACACTCTGCCAAACACTCTGCCACAATCCGCTCATGGCTGGTGTTTTTTAAGTGTTTTTAGCTCCTCCTCTCTCAATGAAGGGTGTGGATAGACTAGCAATCCTTCTACAACGCCAAATAAATCCAGATGACACGGTGTACAGTGCATACACCAAACACTCTGCCAAACACTCGCCATGATTCGCTTGTGGATAGTGTTTTTGAGTGTTTTTAGCTCCTCCTCTCTCAATGAAGGGTGTAGATAGACCAACAATCCTTATCCAACGATGCCAAATAAATCCAGATGACATGGTGCACAGTGCATGCAACAAGCACTCTGCCAAACACTCCACCACACTCTGCTCGTGCCCAGTGTTTTTGAGTGTTGTTAGCTCTTCCTCTCTTTCAATGAAGAGTATAGATAGACTAGCAATCCTTCTCCAATGATGCCATCTAAATCCAGATGACACAGTGCACAGTGCATACACCAAACACTCTGCCAAACACTCTGCCACGCTCCACTCATGGCTAGTGTTTTTGAGTGTTTTTAGCTCCTCCTCTCTCAATGAAGGGTGTAGATAGACTAGCAATCCTTCTACAACAACGACAAATGAATCCAGATGACACGGTGCACAGTGCATACACTAAACACTCTGCCAAACACTCCGCCATGCTCCGCTCGTGGCTAGTGTTTTTGAGTGTTTTTAGCTCCTCCTCTCTCAATGAAGGGTGTAGATAGACCAGCAATCCTTCTCCAATGATGCCAAATAAATCAAGATGCCATGGTGCACAGGGCATACACCAAACACTCTGCCACGTTCTGCTCGTGGCTAGTGTTTTTGAGTGTTTTTAGCTCTTCCTCTCTCAATGAAGGGTGTAGATAGACTAGCAATCCTTCTCCAACAATGCCAAGTAAATTCAGATGACACGGTGCACAGTGAATACACCAAACACTCTGCCAAACACTCTGCCATGCTCCGCTCGTGGCTAGTGTTTTTGAGTGTTTTTACCTCCTCCTCTCTCAATGAAGAGTGTAGATAGACTAGCAATCCTTCTCCAACGATGAAAGTAAATCCAGATGACATGGTGCACAGTGCATACACCAAACACTCTGCCAAACACTCTGCCACCCTCCACCCGTGGCTAGTGTTTTTGAGTGTTTTTAGCTCCTCCTCTCTCAATGTAGAGTGTAGGTAGACTGCCAATCCTTCTCCAATGACGCCAAGTAAATACAGATGACACAGTGCACAGTGCATTCACCAAACATTGTGCCAAACACAAGTATGGTTAATATACTGCAATAGATTTCAAGGAACATTTGCACTCTGGGGGAAGGGCACCAGCCAATAAGGGACATCAGAACAGAGGCTGAATCCTGTGGTACAAGCCTGCATCTGAGCACCCTCATGGCTGTGCACTCCTTCCACTGGCCTACCTTGATCATTCCCATCCCCCCATAAGGCCGTAAGTACCCACAAGTAACTACAGGCGGCTGCTAAAGGGAAAGGTAACATTTTATAAAAAGAAAAATATACCTCGATTAAATCCTGCAATGGGCGTTGGGAGTCGATCTTCAGTGTTGATTCAGGGACGGATCCAGAACCAAAAATTCACACACACGCATGAATGTGAAAGCATACAAAATACATGGATTCCAACCATAACAAACCAGAGCAGCCAACTCTAATGATGAAAAACTCAGACATTATGCACTAACCTTTTGAATTTGGAAGCCAAGGTATTCCTTTGGAATTAATCCTGCACCATCCACCCAATATTCCAAATAGGTTCATAGTGATTTCTGAAATGCATTTAAGATGAGTCCAAAAGAAAAATAGTCAATTTGAACTGGGTACCTTTTAAGGATTTGGTTTAAAAGGGGGTTGCACCAAACCATAAAATAGGTACCTTCGATGAGTGCACACAAGCTCTGGGAACAATGTCAAGAGAAAAACCAACCACCAGCCTGCGCTCTGTTTATACATTCATAAATCTAGACCATCAGGGCCAAGCGTCGTGGCTAACTTGTATTTTTCAATAATGGCTTTAGACAAAACATTATTTATGAGTTAGCTAATGAAAACTTTGATTACCTTAAAAATTATTTAGGACGTGGACTTGGCCATGACAAAGACTGTGGTCACTGGCTAGCACCAAAGGCCATAGGTAGTGGCCAGTTAGTGTTCAGAAATACCAATGTGCACAGATAAAAGTCATGCCTAGTAGCCCATCACTGGGCCTCATCACAAGGTTGGCGCTTCGGTAAGAATGGCACCGGTAAGGCAATACCGGCATCCATTACCGGGCCGGTGTATCATGACCCTAGATGCCGTTGCTACCGGCATCACCAAGGACCCGCTGTGGCCGTGCACCACCGTACCGGCACGCGGGCACGCGCGCATATGGGGAGGCCTTAATACCGGCATGCCGCAAAGAAGGGGAGACCACGAGTCACACGTACAAGTACATACCAGCATCGAGATGCCTGTAAGAAGGGCCACCATGATGCCGGCAATACCGGCATCGCGGACCACCCGTAAACAGCAAACTGCTGTGTAACCAAGTGTCACAGGTGCACTCAATCAGCACAGGTGGAGGCTATGGAGTCAGGGTCAGCACAAAAGGAGCACACCCACACACCACACCCCCCTCCAAGGCAAAATGCTACCACTTGTACTTGCCATACTGAGCCTGGTGGACATGCCTGCACTGCTACTCCTTGAGCAGGCAGTACAACAGGAAACACAGAGGAGACGCCGGAGGAGAAGGAGGGTGAGACATGCTCAGCAAATACCACCAGTGCAGGCAGTCGCTCCCCGCAGACAGCCAACAATCCAACGTATAAGGTCCAATCCATTTGACTTAACCCCAGCACAGATCCACACCCTGTACCGCCTGGACAGAGACACCATCACCAACATAGTGGAATTAATACAGGACGACTTGGTCAGCCTGATCAACATCCGCACAGCCATCCCCCCTTTGCTGAAGTTGGCATCTGTGCTCCACTTCCTGGCCACAGGCACTTATCAACACACAGTGGGCCAAATGCATGGCATGTCCCAATCATGCTTCTCTGTTGTGTTAAACCAAGTGCTGGATGCACTACTGAAGCACGCAAATTCCTACATATCCTTACCAAGGACACCACAGGAGGCAAATGCCACCAAAATAGCATGCTATGCACTGGCAGGCATGCCCAATGTAATTGGCGCCCTCGACTGTACCCATGTAGAGTTGGTAGTCCCACATGCCGTGGAGGCGGACTACCGCAATCGGAAGCTATACCATTCCATCAATGTGCAGATGGTGTGTGATGCCAGCCAGATAATAACACACTGCTGTGCCAGATACCCAGGATCCACGCATGATGCCATGGTGCTGCGGAACTCCTCACTACCCGCTACATGGAAGGAGACGTTGTACAAAGTGGCTGGCTGTTGGGTGAGTCTGCCCTCTGGGCCATGGGGGCAGATGGATTGGGGGAAGGTACATGCATATGCTAGGGGAATGCCCTCTGGGCCATGCGGCCAGATGGATTGGGGGGGAGGTACATGCAAATGCTAGGGGAATGCCTTCTGGGCCATGGGGGCAGAAGGATTGGGGGGAACGGTAGTTTCTTAAGACATCTGCAGACACACAGCCCTCACATATGCATGCAAAATGCCCCTAGCCAAGACATACATTCCCTGGTGCTTTAAAATCCTAGGACCCTAGGTCGTGTATGTCACACAAGGCTCCCTCTATGGATTTGCATGCACTGTACAGGGCTGACAGTCATGTGGATGTGGCTGCCAATGACGAGATAGTGCATATGACCTTGAATGATGTACAGGCTGAGCACACCTGTCAACTGAGCCTCATCCTCACATATACCTCCTTCTGCTCCCATGTAGGTGATGCTGGATATCCCCTGAAGGCGTGGCTACTCACCCCTGTCAGGAACCCGCAGAACGGGCACGAGGAGGACTTCAATCATGCACATACACGTACACGTGTGGTCATTGAGCAGACGTTTGGCCTTTTGAAGGCACGGTTTCGCTGCATCAGCAGGTCGGGAGGGGCACTCATATACGGGCCTGAGAAGGTGGGCAAGATCATCACGGCATGTGTAATGCTACATAACATATGCATCCGGCGGAACATACCCCTGCCACCACCTGGTGAAGTAGAAGGAGAGGAAGGAGTAGAAGTAGGACATAGGCCAGGACGTGAAACTCGTGAGGGTCACGCAGTACGCCAAATGGTCATAGACCAAACATTCTGATGTACTTTGATGCAGAGGGTGCCATGTGTTGTGAACTGTGGGCACTGGTTGTGTGGGCACATGTGCGCGAATCACCATGAAGCAATAAATTGACATGCAATAAATCAGCAATGTCCACTCATGTGATGTTTGTTACACAACTAGTGTATTCGTGAGGAATTAAGTACAACATGATACAACAATCCACCCACCCCCTAACACCCAAAGTGAACTATGGCACGACATGTGTCTGCATGTATGCCCAAAGGGATTATGCAGGGTGGCCCTGCTACTGTTGAGCCCCCTTAGGAGTTGGGGGTTGGATCTCTGTGCGGCGCGAACTCCGCAGGGACATGCGCACAGGGCTGGTCTACCTCGAGCCCGATGGCGTGGATGATGCAGATGACCCGCATGGTTGTGATCCAAGGGGCTGGGTTTGCCATTGGTCCATGCGGTCAGCAATCCTGGTGAGGATCTGAGCCAAGGCATTGAAGCCATCACCTTGTGACAATCCTACTGCGCAAGTGATTAAGGAGATAAGTGCAAGGGGGTGGGGGTATAGGGAGAAGTGCAAAGGAGGGGTCCCTCTGTGGGGGGGTAAGTGCTGTACAGGATGAGGCAGCAAGTGGCAGGGGAAAGAGGGGGAAGGATGGCAAGTGCAGTGGTAGGAGGACTGGGTAGGGGACGTCCAGGAAAGGGGACCCAAGGGCAAGTGCTGGCAAAGGATGCTGGGAGGGAATGGTCAGGGGGTGGTTGGTCCCTGTATGAAGGGACCAGGCCACAGTTGCAGCAGCAGGTGGAGAGCTTATCAAGGGAGGGGGAGATGGAAGGTAGAGGAGAACATGAAGGTATTGAAAGGTTTCCAGAACTTAAGAAGATCGGACTAAAGTCTGATAGGAAGAGGGATGCTTTTCCATTGGAAGGCAAAAGCCAAGGAGAGGGATCTACCTCCAACGCTCGCTTTGGAGAAACGTTGACCTGCAGAGAGTTGGAGCCCGAGGACTGAAGGGTTCTGGCTGGGCGATATTTAGGGATGGAAAGCTGAATGCAGAGAGGTACCAGGCCCCAGACAGCCTTGTGGATGATGCAGAGGAGTTCAATTTGATCCTTGCAGACACGAGGAGCCAGTGTAGAGACTTTAGGGCTGGAGATATGTGGTCCCTGGGCTTGAGGCCAAGGATCAGTCTCGCAGCCCTATTTTGGAAGAAAAATTTACTTCTGAGTAACTACAAGAACTTTGGCCCTTTACCCCTTACATTCTTTATCCTTTTTACTCGCTTTCTCTCTAATCCTATTTTCTGTTGTCTTGTGATTTGTTTAGTTTCTCTATTTAATGTTTTAATCTTTTTAAATTTTGTTTTAAACTTTTTTCATTTTTTGAGGCATTTACTTTTTCATGTTGTTGTTATTATTCTTTTACATGTAAATGCGGGCTGCACCCCTGCGGTATAGCAATCCCTCCCCCTACACCCAAAGCACACAACCTACCTGCATATACTTCCACTGCAAATCAGCCCCCTCAAGTCCTGACACTACCCATCAGACCCCCTCCCATCCACCACTCCCTCAGCCAGCCCCCTCAAGCCCTGTCACCACCCACCAGTACCCATCACCTCCAACAGTACCCCTGGCAGCCCCCCTCAAGTCCAGACACCAACCACAAACCCCCATCATCTCTTGCACTACCCCAGACAGCCTCCTCACAGTATAACCCCTACACATGCTGCGCTCATCTCCGCCACTACTCGTAGGCAGCTGTTTGGTGCCCAAAGTCCCGATTTGCTGCATAATGAATTCCATGAATCGGGACCATAATGTTTTCTACAATACATGAAGTAGTTGATGGCAGGTCTACCAATCACCCCTGATATCTTGTCATCAACATTGTAAACACAACCCCTTGTAGAGACTTTTCATCAAAATTAATTGTATATGTTATGTCATCAGTGATGTCATCAATGACCTGTGGGATGTCATCTTTGATGTCCTGGGTGTTAGTCTTAGCAGTGCACTGTGGTGACGTGAGTTATGGTTGCTTAGCTTCCCATAACTTGCACATTTCTGTGGGTTTTTAAGTTTTACTTGTAACCGTAACATCCCTTTAATGTTTTTTCACTGAATTTCATTGGTTTGTATTAGTGCAACTTAACCATAACATTGCAATAACAATGTTTTTTTTTCACTGAATTTCATATGGTTTTACTAGCCCCCCCTTCATTTGCTACAAGTTCCTTATATCATAGTCACCCCCAGTGTAGCAGCTGTGGAGTCCGCAGACAATACGAAAGTCCACTTACAGCAGGTAGCATCAACAAAACCCAGAAGCACAGGGGACAACAGAAAATGTTGTACCGATCAACCAACATAAACAAATACATATACATAGGTACACCTTTGTGTACAATTCAACATTTCAAAATGTAAATCCTATTTGTTCACTTAGCACACAAAAGTATGGAATGCATCAAGCACAAAGCATAACTGTACACCTAATATTATCAGTTCAGTAAAACTCTCCACAGAGGCTGAGATACACCAACAGCTCATTGCAAAATAACCTCTCATCAAATAGCAAGTACAATGTGTTATTTCTCTCTTATTACCATTAATTATATAAACATTTCTCATAAGCAAATATTACCAGAAATGGAAAACACACGAGTGGCTAGAAGAACACGTTCCCAAAGAAGAAATGAGTGATGATGAAATCTCTAATGGTAAACAATACATCTTTCAATATGAACACATATTATAATTTATAAACAGCTCATTGAAATATTAATGTCTTCTTTTCTTATAGTACATACTTTACTTGAAGAAACTACACCACAAATTAATTATGGAGAATCCCAATAATCAGAAATATAATCCCAATCCCCAACTGCACACACTGAATTGTCTGCAAAATTAGATTAAATTGATAATGACTTTAAAGAACATTTAAATTATGTTAAAAATAATGTTATTTGAATTGTTGATCATCACTGTTCAACTTGCACCTGTCCCCTTCCCCCCAGCAATCACCCCAATCAAATTCACAAAATATAAATGAAAGATAGCTTGATGAATCTTTTCTCCCTCCCTCCCCGATGATGACTTTCTGAACATTCCAAATTCTCCTATTTATGTTTCCCATTCCGATGCCCCATCAGTTTCATAATAAAACATGCTTTATGCTCTACATATCTTGTATATAATTCTTGGATGAATTCCTTTTTTTTTTTTTAAATGAATAGTCCACGGACTATATGACTGTTCGAGGTGCCCGTTTTTGAAAAGGGGCATCCTTGGACATCACACCATGTCCAGACATGTCCGGTCTTGCATGACACACATTTAATTATCCGCAGAAAGCGCGCCCATTTTTGGAAATCCATGCGCATGCACCCGGCGTTTCCTGCTTGTCAGGGTCTGCAGAAACCTGCTGCCGCTACTGTTGTCCACGGACGTCATCATCTGACTGTACCGGTGCTTCGTGACGACGTGTCCACGGACGGTGTCTGTCACCGTGGAGAGTTTGACACTATATTTTCAGCCAATCTATGGAGTTTCAAGAATAACCTTCCAAAGCTCCTATACCCATTGTTTGTTGATCTGTCAACTTTTATCAATTTACCAAACCCTACTTCCGACATGATAGTCAGCGGACAGTTGCAAAATCTGCATATGGTTCCTCTGAAGGGACCCACCCTTGACTTTTGGTCATTCTCAATATGGCTATCCGGGAGGGAGCACCATTATAGCAGAATATTTGCAACCTGCTCCAATGGCATCTGTCATGGCCATCCATCCTTCCCAGTGGCCACCACCACAACAACCACCAGAACTGCCAGTTGGAGGGCCTAGACAGGTGAACAGGGGCAATGATGCAGAGGAGGATGATGAAGAACAGGAAGAAGCGGTAGAGGAAGGCCCTACCTGCAGCACCCAGAGAGACTCATTGGTATGACGCTTTTCTACCACCATTGGGTGTGTACCTAAGGCTTGGGCTGCCCAGGTGAAATGCACTGAGTGCAGGGTCATACTCAGTCATGGACAACATGGGCAGTACTCCTTCAGAACCACCTTCATGTGCCACCAAACTAGATACAACCAACCGGGTGCTCTGAAAAGGGCTGTTCCTTTCACAGAGAGACGCAGGTTAACGTCCTCTACTCCATCTTCCGCAACAACTCCTGCCACCACACAGGCTACTCCTGTGGGGCAGACGATCCGCTCGCTGCCTCTCAGGCCATACAGTAGGCTGTTGATCCCGATCTTTTGGGGGTCACAGTCATCTGTATGCACTGCGACACACCGCTCTGGAGTGCTTTCAAGGCTTCCGTCAAGGAGCTACCTTAAATTGAAGGCATGCCCAACATCTTCACCTGTCTACCTGCCCCTTTGTATCTGTGGTTGGAGCTCCTTCCTTCGCTTACCTCTTTGCCTCTCCTACATCTAAATACACAAAAATAGAGGAGCCAACTTTCACAGTTAAAAAATAGAACTAAAAATAAATAAATCGCAGGACCCTTTTGCAGCCTGATAAGTCAGCGGACACTATAATAGTCCACGGACACTTGGACATTTCCCGGCGTGGGGTTGTTGAATTAAAATCAATTAACTTTAATGTTCATTAAAAAATGTTGACTCTTAAAAGATCCTATTTTAAATAAAATGCTGTGGTTTTTATATATTGAACAAACAAATGCTCTACTGAACTTAATTATTTTTTCTAATGTACACAAAAGCTGCTTCTAATTTCTTTTTCTGTTTTTTTCTTTTTATTTACAACAGCTACTAACAAATACTTCACTTCATATTGCGGGTGTTCACAAACACTGTTTCAATGTATTTTGGACATTCAAAAGAAAAATCTGATTGCCAATATCGGCCAAATTCACTCCATCACTTTGAAAAGTATTTACGCCATCCAACTTGATATTTTCATTGTCAAAAGATGTCATTCCTGAACCATATAGAAAAGCACATACACCTTTATTGACATGCTGCCTCGCTTTTTCCATTTGTGGATAAAACAAGTTTGTACGTCTCTATATTTGTCTTTGAATAATTTCAGAAAAAAATCTATTTGCAGCAGGAAACAGTTCCATTCAAATCTTCAACGTATCCTTCGTGGCAAACTGCAAAGATACTGCAGTTACATAGCCCAAACTGCTGCCTCCACAATGCACAATAATGATATCTGGATGTTTAAAGTGAGCTATACCCTCACAGTATGGTAAATAAGGATGCCCACTTTAACCCACAAACTGCTTAGCAGGAATCCTCCACTTCTTCCAATCCAATACTTGCAGAAATAGCATAAGATTCAGTATAAAGCTTTGATGAATTGATCCAAGAATCTCCCACCATCCACACACTCTGGTTCTTCAAAGCCAAAGTCACAGCCATCTTCACGGCACATAACAAAGAAAGGACTTTCTAGCCTGTCTTCCTGTACACTACAACCACAAAACCTGATTGACTAATCTCCCATGACTGTCTGCAGTCTCCACAGTCCCCTTTCGATGACAGGCATCCTTAAAGGACCCAGATGACACACCAATGTCTGCAGACTACTGCAGTGTTCGCGGACACCATAGCTCAGGGCAGCCTTTCCACCCTTTTTACTTTTACATTTACTTTTATGTTTGTAACACTCCCTTATTGGCTGCTTTCAAACCATCACACATCCATCCACCAAACACATCCAAAATCTCCATATGGATCCCTGTCATCTCAGTTCAACACTTCAGATGTACACTTGAACTCTTAGAGTACATGTCCCCTGTTATAGCTTCTTGCATCAACAACTACTGTTACGCTCTCCAAGATGTATTTTTGCAGATTCAACAACATCTACATCTAACAAGACATAGTACTGGTATACTTATATTGTTTGAAGTATTTTCTTTCAAAACATTTAGAAATATATATGTACAGGTTTCCTGCCACATACCCTGTAATAAGATTCTCAATAATCATATTTTCTTTGTTAACCATTCTATCAAATGCCATGCATTGCAGCACTCTGCACCTGCTCACATCAAGTGCAAGGTACTTACATGTACAGCCAAAATACTAAACTTCTACACGCCAGGTACCACCTACACATGTTCTACAAATTGATTACATCTGCTTTTCCTTTCTTTTAGAAAAACGAAAAACACAGTGCTGTTGTAAATGCACATATGCATTTTTAACTTTTAACAAACTGCTCCTAAAAAGAAACATTTTTAAATACACTTATTTTAACCTTTTGCATTCCATATAAACATCATACTGTCCAACCTTTCTCATTACATCCCTTATAGTGCCACCATCCTCCACCTGCTCACACATATGTGTATACTGCCAAAGTAGCTTTATAGAACACTTCAGCTAACATATAAAGTACTGTTCCTTTCTACCCACTACTATAAGACACCAAACACTGCTCCAACTACAATCTGCCATTGCATTACCACTCGGCCACAGGTTCCCTATTCTTTAACAGTGGAACACACTACAAATAGATTGCACCACAAACACAGCATTTCTATTATTAAAGTCAACAGCACAAAGCTAATATATTTATGCATATTTTTCAAACATCCATATTTGTCCTGTTCCTCATAATGTCCCAAACAGCACTAGTCATAGTTCAATTCTTCTAACAACATAGTTAAAATTATTTACTACTCCACCCATAACACCACATTATTATCTCTTTTTCCCTACAACTCCTTCTACCTTTATAAATAAGAACATCACTTACTAAAAGTATTTCACCATTACCACATATGCCCACTAACTTTCTTTTACAATTACAGGAAAAAGAAAATGATGACCACAGCTACCAAAGAAAGAATACTTGTCACATCCTACAAAGAAAGTACATTAATATAAGATGTATATCTCTCTAATTGTAGCATTGTATTTTCGCCATGATATGTCAATCGTACTCATGATACTGCAACATTTACACTCTTTTTATTCCCATTTAAACATTGTTCTTTATTCAATATACCGCCCATTCCTTACTGCCTAACAACACACCCATCTCTCATCAACTTCTATACCACAATTTCAGTTCCTTATTATTCCATAACCATAGCTACATGAGCTCCTAATTTCAACCCAACAACTGTAAAAGTCATGACTTTCCAAATCACTAAACATATTAGCACACACTAAAACATACAAGCGGACGCCCTGTCTCACATGAGTGAGGGAGAAGAGGCATTCACTACACCAGACCCCGTGGCCATCATCCCTGAAGGACGAATCCAAGGCATGATTGCCACAACCACCACTTTAGACAACTTAAAATATGACCTGCAACACTTGATGAGTCCAACAGCGCAACAGGAATGGCTAGGGAAGGGAGATCGGTATACAATCGTGAACAACCTACTGTACTACCAAGGATGATTGTCCACCCCAGAAAAGAAATTACAGACTCAAATCATTGAAAACTATCACGATTCATTAGTATAAGGGCATCTGGGAATAGCCAAAACCCAAGCTAAAATAAAGAAAAATTACTGGTGGCCAACTTGGCAAAAGGACATTGTCCAGTTCATTGCAACCTGTGGCACCTGTGCACAACACAAGTCCCAAAAACAAAGTCCTGCAGGTCTGCTATGTCCTTTAGAAGTACCCCCAGCACCTTGGCATACACTATCATTGGATTTTATTACAGACCTCCCCTCCTGTAATGGATACAATACCATCGTAGTCGTCATAGATCGGTTTTTCAAAATGGCCCATTTATTCCCCTGAAAGGTCTCCCAAATGCTTTTACTCTGGCTACCGTGTTTTTGGAACAGATTGTCTGGCTACACGCGTTCCCATCAATATTGATATCAGACTGAGGAACTCGGTTTGTCTATGCATTCTGGAAAAATGTGTTGTAAAATTGCCAAAATCGACCTCCAGTTATCTACAAGCCATCACCCCCAAACCAACGGCTAGACCGAACGGACTAACCGAGACCCTTGAGAGATACATGAGGTGTATGCTGCAACAAACCGAGGATACCTGGAAGGACATACTTTGATTAGAAGAATACGCATATAACAACGCCATTCACACCAGTATGGGACAAAGCCCATTCTACATAGCCTGTACTCTAATGCCATCACATTCCTTCAATATGATACCAGCCACTAAACTTGAAATGAGGACAACCACAGAGCGTGCCAAATTGTGTCTGTCAGGAAAATTCACCTTCAATATATCTGAAGAGGCAATACCTGATAACTTCAGAATCTAGGAGAGTAAGTGAAGAATGGTTGTGCGCCTAAGAACAACTGCATTATTCTCTCTTAATATACTTTCAAAGACCAAGGTGTGGTTTGGTTGCAACAGGGGCTAAAGCACTTTTCAGGGGCCATCACCTGAAGACCCGATACATTTTTTCTTTCCTATTATATAGTCTTTTGGTCTGTATTCCCACCAAGGTTTTTCGCTCAGCGAATTTCCATCAATCAGATAGGATTCTAATTGAAACTTTTGTGGTGATAGGCTCTTTATGATAGAATGATGGCTAGTACATGATTTAATAATGCTCCGATCACTCGTCATGTCCGGGGATGTATAAAGCGAAACATATTTTCCCTGTCCTATTATTTTATGCTCATCGCTCTGTCTATTCAAGATTTTTGTGATGGGTGGAATTGTTAACACAGATGTCTTTTGGGAGGGGGGAACGTCCATTTTTTCTCATCCATTGTGTGAGTAATTTGAACTTGTTTCTGCCCCTGACACCATTACCCCCATTAACACCTCACTGACCGAGCACATCAATGCAGGGCAACAACTGAATGCCTCTTGATGATCGTTCTACTTATAACATTCCAAATTACAAGTTTTTTTTCCAATTCTATCTCAGACTTTTTAATAATCTCTTTTGCTTAGATTTGCCATGTTCAATTCTATCATTTAAAGCTGACAAATTTCCACCAGGCGGAAGTGTAGATTTTAACACTGGAGTCTCGGCAAATGATTCCCAGATTTTAAAAGGGCTGGGTTTTGGGGCATCTTTAAATAGTATGTCCATAACTACCGGTTGATTTAAGAAGGAAGACATAAAGGACTTAGACCCACCCCCATAAATTTAGGGGGTGGCAAGTTCTTAGATTTCTTCTTAGCGTGATCTCCCCTCACCTCTATCAATTTCCTTTTTTAGATGTATAAGTTATTATCATCAGCAAACCTGCAGGTTCCACCTGACCACTGAGACTGCCGATGGATAAAACCAAAACTCCTTACCAAATGAATCGTATTTCTGCTATCAATCTCCTGGTTACCACCCTGCACCTTAGAGTGCTTTGCATCCTCCATATCCGTTAATAGAAAGTCATTTCCACAAGTTTTGTCTCCCTTACCTCCCTTCCCTGTCATACTTGCTCTCCTAAGTTCAAGTTGGGAGAGCTTAGCTTCCTGACTCTGCATTGGCTTGAATATCTCGATCTTTCCCACCGCTGACTGTAGGACAATGGCATTTTGCCAAAAGTCTTCTTTTATGCCCTCATACAGGAAAACCAGGATACACAAAACTTGATTGATTTCCAAAAGTGTCTGATATGTTGGAGCCTGCCACTGGAAACTCTTGGCCGAATTAGAAAGGGACGGGAGGGAGGAGAAACAAAGAAAGATGTATCAAAATCTGTCTCCCCTCTCTCCATATCCCCCACAGTTAGATTATTACCAATGGATTCTCGAGAGGAAATATCATACACTGAGAAATTTTGCTCAGTAATAGATGACTGGTTGGGCATATCTTTTGGAAGTATGGTATTAGCCTCTAGTGAACCCCTTGGGGTTTCATCGATAACCACTCTTCCCTTTGGCCTCTTTTTAGGGAAGAAGAATGAGGTTATCAGCGACCCCCTTTTTCCCCTTACCTTTACTGGTTTCGGGAGGTGCTGTTGACCAAGGGGACATTATGGTTCTCTACTCCCAAAGTGCTTGCTTGGATAGGCAATACATCTTGAGTAGATTCTTGACAATTTAAATTAGAAATCCCCTCAGGAAACAGAGGGAGGGGCATTGACAGGGTCAATAACATCTTGGCATCCGAGATGTATTGAGGTTTGCCCATGTCAGTTGTATAACTTGCCCAACTCCTTAATTCACGCATAGTAGGCACTGTAAAAGGGAAACACAAAGGGTCCCAAGGAATCTGACTCACTCAAAAACATTCACACCTTGTGCCCACAACTCTCCCAGATAATGGCAAACAAAATTTAAAAAATGTGGGTTTACAGTTAAAATATATGATCTTAAAATTTGACAGTAACGACTACACTCTACAGTCACTACATAGATCCTAGGCTTTTGTTGTTATTCATTTAGTGAGGAAATTTCACCAAAGCTCCTGAGAGCCTAGCAAACAGTTCCACCTAGAACAGAATGGACTGACGTAATGTTTAAAATCCATTCCCCATAAATATTTTAACACAGGTGATGCGATTCCAGCAATTGATTAAGACACAGCCACTTTAAAATATGAATTCACAGTTATACTTAAAAGTTCAACTTTCTAGTACTGTTCCATGACTTTCTGAGGTCGACAGTTCAAATGAATTTGCACTTATGAGTTAGGGCTCATACATTAAGGCACAACCCACTCTCCGGTTCACAGCAATAAGCAAATAACAATATAAGTATTGTCAGAGCTCAAAGGCTTCACTCACCCACAGTCGCTGCGACACACAGCAGTTGCAGATTGGTGAATAAAAAGACTGCTATTAGATGGAGCTTAAAGGCTTTACTAGCCCAAAGTCAATCTGGCACAAAACAGTGACCAATTAGCAGAAACATTTAAACAAGCAGTTGAGCGATGGAGTTCAAAAGCTGTATTCACTCGCAGTTACTCTGGTGCAAAGCAGTTACCAGGATTCTGAAAGAAATTCAGAAAAAACGTTGTTCAACCCCAAATGTTTCTCTAATCAACTGCCTGTCTGGCAGTCATATATACCGCACACAAGATTTCATTCAATTGAGAACCAAAACTCAAAATATTGGAAGTGCTGTTGGTTCCTCAAATCACAGTTCAAAAGTAACGTAGTAAACCAATTAAGGATTGTGCATCAAGTACATCGAGCAGGCACTTGCACATCATAAATGGTTTAAGAAAAAAGAGCACTTAGCTATATTGGTACCCAAAAGTTGATCTCAAATTCAGGAGACGGTGCTCAGAGAGGAAAGGTGACGTCGTCCACACTACGGGAAGGTTTTGCTTACCCGGCAATCCTTTGCTCTGAAGGGTCGGCACGGGAGTGGTTCAGTTCCCCTTCTCCAGCTGACTGCTGTGCTGTACTCAAGAGCTCCACTGTTGCCTCCCAAACACGCAGAACACTCTGCCAAACACTCTGCCACGCTCTGCTCATGGCTAGTGATTTTGAGTGTTTTTAGCTCCTCCTCTCTCACTGAAGGGTGTAGATAGACTAGCAATCCTTCTCCAATGACGCAAGTAAATCCAGATGACACGGTGCACAGTGCATGCACCAAACACTCTGCCAAACACTCTGCCACAATCCGCTCATGGCTGGTGTTTTTTAAGTGTTTTTAGCTCCTCCTCTCTCAATGAAGGGTGTGGATAGACTAGCAATCCTTCTACAACGCCAAATAAATCCAGATGACACGGTGTACAGTGCATACACCAAACACTCTGCCAAACACTCGCCATGATTCGCTTGTGGATAGTGTTTTTGAGTGTTTTTAGCTCCTCCTCTCTCAATGAAGGGTGTAGATAGACCAACAATCCTTATCCAACGATGCCAAATAAATCCAGATGACATGGTGCACAGTGCATGCAACAAGCACTCTGCCAAACACTCCACCACACTCTGCTCGTGCCCAGTGTTTTTGAGTGTTGTTAGCTCTTCCTCTCTTTCAATGAAGAGTATAGATAGACTAGCAATCCTTCTCCAATGATGCCATCTAAATCCAGATGACACAGTGCACAGTGCATACACCAAACACTCTGCCAAACACTCTGCCACGCTCCACTCATGGCTAGTGTTTTTGAGTGTTTTTAGCTCCTCCTCTCTCAATGAAGGGTGTAGATAGACTAGCAATCCTTCTACAACAACGACAAATGAATCCAGATGACACGGTGCACAGTGCATACACTAAACACTCTGCCAAACACTCCGCCATGCTCCGCTCGTGGCTAGTGTTTTTGAGTGTTTTTAGCTCCTCCTCTCTCAATGAAGGGTGTAGATAGACCAGCAATCCTTCTCCAATGATGCCAAATAAATCAAGATGCCATGGTGCACAGGGCATACACCAAACACTCTGCCACGTTCTGCTCGTGGCTAGTGTTTTTGAGTGTTTTTAGCTCTTCCTCTCTCAATGAAGGGTGTAGATAGACTAGCAATCCTTCTCCAACAATGCCAAGTAAATTCAGATGACACGGTGCACAGTGAATACACCAAACACTCTGCCAAACACTCTGCCATGCTCCGCTCGTGGCTAGTGTTTTTGAGTGTTTTTACCTCCTCCTCTCTCAATGAAGAGTGTAGATAGACTAGCAATCCTTCTCCAACGATGAAAGTAAATCCAGATGACATGGTGCACAGTGCATACACCAAACACTCTGCCAAACACTCTGCCACCCTCCACCCGTGGCTAGTGTTTTTGAGTGTTTTTAGCTCCTCCTCTCTCAATGTAGAGTGTAGGTAGACTGCCAATCCTTCTCCAATGACGCCAAGTAAATACAGATGACACAGTGCACAGTGCATTCACCAAACATTGTGCCAAACACAAGTATGGTTAATATACTGCAATAGATTTCAAGGAACATTTGCACTCTGGGGGAAGGGCACCAGCCAATAAGGGACATCAGAACAGAGGCTGAATCCTGTGGTACAAGCCTGCATCTGAGCACCCTCATGGCTGTGCACTCCTTCCACTGGCCTACCTTGATCATTCCCATCCCCCCATAAGGCCGTAAGTACCCACAAGTAACTACAGGCGGCTGCTAAAGGGAAAGGTAACATTTTATAAAAAGAAAAATATACCTCGATTAAATCCTGCAATGGGCGTTGGGAGTCGATCTTCAGTGTTGATTCAGGGACGGATCCAGAACCAAAAATTCACACACACGCATGAATGTGAAAGCATACAAAATACATGGATTCCAACCATAACAAACCAGAGCAGCCAACTCTAATGATGAAAAACTCAGACATTATGCACTAACCTTTTGAATTTGGAAGCCAAGGTATTCCTTTGGAATTAATCCTGCACCATCCACCCAATATTCCAAATAGGTTCATAGTGATTTCTGAAATGCATTTAAGATGAGTCCAAAAGAAAAATAGTCAATTTGAACTGGGTACCTTTTAAGGATTTGGTTTAAAAGGGGGTTGCACCAAACCATAAAATAGGTACCTTCGATGAGTGCACACAAGCTCTGGGAACAATGTCAAGAGAAAAACCAACCACCAGCCTGCGCTCTGTTTATACATTCATAAATCTAGACCATCAGGGCCAAGCGTCGTGGCTAACTTGTATTTTTCAATAATGGCTTTAGACAAAACATTATTTATGAGTTAGCTAATGAAAACTTTGATTACCTTAAAAATTATTTAGGACGTGGACTTGGCCATGACAAAGACTGTGGTCACTGGCTAGCACCAAAGGCCATAGGTAGTGGCCAGTTAGTGTTCAGAAATACCAATGTGCACAGATAAAAGTCATGCCTAGTAGCCCATCACTGGGCCTCATCACAAGGTTGGCGCTTCGGTAAGAATGGCACCGGTAAGGCAATACCGGCATCCATTACCGGGCCGGTGTATCATGACCCTAGATGCCGTTGCTACCGGCATCACCAAGGACCCGCTGTGGCCGTGCACCACCGTACCGGCACGCGGGCACGCGCGCATATGGGGAGGCCTTAATACCGGCATGCCGCAAAGAAGGGGAGACCACGAGTCACACGTACAAGTACATACCAGCATCGAGATGCCTGTAAGAAGGGCCACCATGATGCCGGCAATACCGGCATCGCGGACCACCCGTAAACAGCAAACTGCTGTGTAACCAAGTGTCACAGGTGCACTCAATCAGCACAGGTGGAGGCTATGGAGTCAGGGTCAGCACAAAAGGAGCACACCCACACACCACACCCCCCTCCAAGGCAAAATGCTACCACTTGTACTTGCCATACTGAGCCTGGTGGACATGCCTGCACTGCTACTCCTTGAGCAGGCAGTACAACAGGAAACACAGAGGAGACGCCGGAGGAGAAGGAGGGTGAGACATGCTCAGCAAATACCACCAGTGCAGGCAGTCGCTCCCCGCAGACAGCCAACAATCCAACGTATAAGGTCCAATCCATTTGACTTAACCCCAGCACAGATCCACACCCTGTACCGCCTGGACAGAGACACCATCACCAACATAGTGGAATTAATACAGGACGACTTGGTCAGCCTGATCAACATCCGCACAGCCATCCCCCCTTTGCTGAAGTTGGCATCTGTGCTCCACTTCCTGGCCACAGGCACTTATCAACACACAGTGGGCCAAATGCATGGCATGTCCCAATCATGCTTCTCTGTTGTGTTAAACCAAGTGCTGGATGCACTACTGAAGCACGCAAATTCCTACATATCCTTACCAAGGACACCACAGGAGGCAAATGCCACCAAAATAGCATGCTATGCACTGGCAGGCATGCCCAATGTAATTGGCGCCCTCGACTGTACCCATGTAGAGTTGGTAGTCCCACATGCCGTGGAGGCGGACTACCGCAATCGGAAGCTATACCATTCCATCAATGTGCAGATGGTGTGTGATGCCAGCCAGATAATAACACACTGCTGTGCCAGATACCCAGGATCCACGCATGATGCCATGGTGCTGCGGAACTCCTCACTACCCGCTACATGGAAGGAGACGTTGTACAAAGTGGCTGGCTGTTGGGTGAGTCTGCCCTCTGGGCCATGGGGGCAGATGGATTGGGGGAAGGTACATGCATATGCTAGGGGAATGCCCTCTGGGCCATGCGGCCAGATGGATTGGGGGGGAGGTACATGCAAATGCTAGGGGAATGCCTTCTGGGCCATGGGGGCAGAAGGATTGGGGGGAACGGTAGTTTCTTAAGACATCTGCAGACACACAGCCCTCACATATGCATGCAAAATGCCCCTAGCCAAGACATACATTCCCTGGTGCTTTAAAATCCTAGGACCCTAGGTCGTGTATGTCACACAAGGCTCCCTCTATGGATTTGCATGCACTGTACAGGGCTGACAGTCATGTGGATGTGGCTGCCAATGACGAGATAGTGCATATGACCTTGAATGATGTACAGGCTGAGCACACCTGTCAACTGAGCCTCATCCTCACATATACCTCCTTCTGCTCCCATGTAGGTGATGCTGGATATCCCCTGAAGGCGTGGCTACTCACCCCTGTCAGGAACCCGCAGAACGGGCACGAGGAGGACTTCAATCATGCACATACACGTACACGTGTGGTCATTGAGCAGACGTTTGGCCTTTTGAAGGCACGGTTTCGCTGCATCAGCAGGTCGGGAGGGGCACTCATATACGGGCCTGAGAAGGTGGGCAAGATCATCACGGCATGTGTAATGCTACATAACATATGCATCCGGCGGAACATACCCCTGCCACCACCTGGTGAAGTAGAAGGAGAGGAAGGAGTAGAAGTAGGACATAGGCCAGGACGTGAAACTCGTGAGGGTCACGCAGTACGCCAAATGGTCATAGACCAAACATTCTGATGTACTTTGATGCAGAGGGTGCCATGTGTTGTGAACTGTGGGCACTGGTTGTGTGGGCACATGTGCGCGAATCACCATGAAGCAATAAATTGACATGCAATAAATCAGCAATGTCCACTCATGTGATGTTTGTTACACAACTAGTGTATTCGTGAGGAATTAAGTACAACATGATACAACAATCCACCCACCCCCTAACACCCAAAGTGAACTATGGCACGACATGTGTCTGCATGTATGCCCAAAGGGATTATGCAGGGTGGCCCTGCTACTGTTGAGCCCCCTTAGGAGTTGGGGGTTGGATCTCTGTGCGGCGCGAACTCCGCAGGGACATGCGCACAGGGCTGGTCTACCTCGAGCCCGATGGCGTGGATGATGCAGATGACCCGCATGGTTGTGATCCAAGGGGCTGGGTTTGCCATTGGTCCATGCGGTCAGCAATCCTGGTGAGGATCTGAGCCAAGGCATTGAAGCCATCACCTTGTGACAATCCTACTGCGCAAGTGATTAAGGAGATAAGTGCAAGGGGGTGGGGGTATAGGGAGAAGTGCAAAGGAGGGGTCCCTCTGTGGGGGGGTAAGTGCTGTACAGGATGAGGCAGCAAGTGGCAGGGGAAAGAGGGGGAAGGATGGCAAGTGCAGTGGTAGGAGGACTGGGTAGGGGACGTCCAGGAAAGGGGACCCAAGGGCAAGTGCTGGCAAAGGATGCTGGGAGGGAATGGTCAGGGGGTGGTTGGTCCCTGTATGAAGGGACCAGGCCACAGTTGCAGCAGCAGGTGGAGAGCTTATCAAGGGAGGGGGAGATGGAAGGTAGAGGAGAACATGAAGGTATTGAAAGGTTTCCAGAACTTAAGAAGATCGGACTAAAGTCTGATAGGAAGAGGGATGCTTTTCCATTGGAAGGCAAAAGCCAAGGAGAGGGATCTACCTCCAACGCTCGCTTTGGAGAAACGTTGACCTGCAGAGAGTTGGAGCCCGAGGACTGAAGGGTTCTGGCTGGGCGATATTTAGGGATGGAAAGCTGAATGCAGAGAGGTACCAGGCCCCAGACAGCCTTGTGGATGATGCAGAGGAGTTCAATTTGATCCTTGCAGACACGAGGAGCCAGTGTAGAGACTTTAGGGCTGGAGATATGTGGTCCCTGGGCTTGAGGCCAAGGATCAGTCTCGCAGCCCTATTTTGGAAGAAAAATTTACTTCTGAGTAACTACAAGAACTTTGGCCCTTTACCCCTTACATTCTTTATCCTTTTTACTCGCTTTCTCTCTAATCCTATTTTCTGTTGTCTTGTGATTTGTTTAGTTTCTCTATTTAATGTTTTAATCTTTTTAAATTTTGTTTTAAACTTTTTTCATTTTTTGAGGCATTTACTTTTTCATGTTGTTGTTATTATTCTTTTACATGTAAATGCGGGCTGCACCCCTGCGGTATAGCAATCCCTCCCCCTACACCCAAAGCACACAACCTACCTGCATATACTTCCACTGCAAATCAGCCCCCTCAAGTCCTGACACTACCCATCAGACCCCCTCCCATCCACCACTCCCTCAGCCAGCCCCCTCAAGCCCTGTCACCACCCACCAGTACCCATCACCTCCAACAGTACCCCTGGCAGCCCCCCTCAAGTCCAGACACCAACCACAAACCCCCATCATCTCTTGCACTACCCCAGACAGCCTCCTCACAGTATAACCCCTACACATGCTGCGCTCATCTCCGCCACTACTCGTAGGCAGCTGTTTGGTGCCCAAAGTCCCGATTTGCTGCATAATGAATTCCATGAATCGGGACCATAATGTTTTCTACAATACATGAAGTAGTTGATGGCAGGTCTACCAATCACCCCTGATATCTTGTCATCAACATTGTAAACACAACCCCTTGTAGAGACTTTTCATCAAAATTAATTGTATATGTTATGTCATCAGTGATGTCATCAATGACCTGTGGGATGTCATCTTTGATGTCCTGGGTGTTAGTCTTAGCAGTGCACTGTGGTGACGTGAGTTATGGTTGCTTAGCTTCCCATAACTTGCACATTTCTGTGGGTTTTTAAGTTTTACTTGTAACCGTAACATCCCTTTAATGTTTTTTCACTGAATTTCATTGGTTTGTATTAGTGCAACTTAACCATAACATTGCAATAACAATGTTTTTTTTTCACTGAATTTCATATGGTTTTACTAGCCCCCCCTTCATTTGCTACAAGTTCCTTATATCATAGTCACCCCCAGTGTAGCAGCTGTGGAGTCCGCAGACAATACGAAAGTCCACTTACAGCAGGTAGCATCAACAAAACCCAGAAGCACAGGGGACAACAGAAAATGTTGTACCGATCAACCAACATAAACAAATACATATACATAGGTACACCTTTGTGTACAATTCAACATTTCAAAATGTAAATCCTATTTGTTCACTTAGCACACAAAAGTATGGAATGCATCAAGCACAAAGCATAACTGTACACCTAATATTATCAGTTCAGTAAAACTCTCCACAGAGGCTGAGATACACCAACAGCTCATTGCAAAATAACCTCTCATCAAATAGCAAGTACAATGTGTTATTTCTCTCTTATTACCATTAATTATATAAACATTTCTCATAAGCAAATATTACCAGAAATGGAAAACACACGAGTGGCTAGAAGAACACGTTCCCAAAGAAGAAATGAGTGATGATGAAATCTCTAATGGTAAACAATACATCTTTCAATATGAACACATATTATAATTTATAAACAGCTCATTGAAATATTAATGTCTTCTTTTCTTATAGTACATACTTTACTTGAAGAAACTACACCACAAATTAATTATGGAGAATCCCAATAATCAGAAATATAATCCCAATCCCCAACTGCACACACTGAATTGTCTGCAAAATTAGATTAAATTGATAATGACTTTAAAGAACATTTAAATTATGTTAAAAATAATGTTATTTGAATTGTTGATCATCACTGTTCAACTTGCACCTGTCCCCTTCCCCCCAGCAATCACCCCAATCAAATTCACAAAATATAAATGAAAGATAGCTTGATGAATCTTTTCTCCCTCCCTCCCCGATGATGACTTTCTGAACATTCCAAATTCTCCTATTTATGTTTCCCATTCCGATGCCCCATCAGTTTCATAATAAAACATGCTTTATGCTCTACATATCTTGTATATAATTCTTGGATGAATTCCTTTTTTTTTTTTTAAATGAATAGTCCACGGACTATATGACTGTTCGAGGTGCCCGTTTTTGAAAAGGGGCATCCTTGGACATCACACCATGTCCAGACATGTCCGGTCTTGCATGACACACATTTAATTATCCGCAGAAAGCGCGCCCATTTTTGGAAATCCATGCGCATGCACCCGGCGTTTCCTGCTTGTCAGGGTCTGCAGAAACCTGCTGCCGCTACTGTTGTCCACGGACGTCATCATCTGACTGTACCGGTGCTTCGTGACGACGTGTCCACGGACGGTGTCTGTCACCGTGGAGAGTTTGACACTATATTTTCAGCCAATCTATGGAGTTTCAAGAATAACCTTCCAAAGCTCCTATACCCATTGTTTGTTGATCTGTCAACTTTTATCAATTTACCAAACCCTACTTCCGACATGATAGTCAGCGGACAGTTGCAAAATCTGCATATGGTTCCTCTGAAGGGACCCACCCTTGACTTTTGGTCATTCTCAATATGGCTATCCGGGAGGGAGCACCATTATAGCAGAATATTTGCAACCTGCTCCAATGGCATCTGTCATGGCCATCCATCCTTCCCAGTGGCCACCACCACAACAACCACCAGAACTGCCAGTTGGAGGGCCTAGACAGGTGAACAGGGGCAATGATGCAGAGGAGGATGATGAAGAACAGGAAGAAGCGGTAGAGGAAGGCCCTACCTGCAGCACCCAGAGAGACTCATTGGTATGACGCTTTTCTACCACCATTGGGTGTGTACCTAAGGCTTGGGCTGCCCAGGTGAAATGCACTGAGTGCAGGGTCATACTCAGTCATGGACAACATGGGCAGTACTCCTTCAGAACCACCTTCATGTGCCACCAAACTAGATACAACCAACCGGGTGCTCTGAAAAGGGCTGTTCCTTTCACAGAGAGACGCAGGTTAACGTCCTCTACTCCATCTTCCGCAACAACTCCTGCCACCACACAGGCTACTCCTGTGGGGCAGACGATCCGCTCGCTGCCTCTCAGGCCATACAGTAGGCTGTTGATCCCGATCTTTTGGGGGTCACAGTCATCTGTATGCACTGCGACACACCGCTCTGGAGTGCTTTCAAGGCTTCCGTC